>NW_009628416.1:0-40064 GCF_000690535.1 Cariama cristata | reverse complement strand
CCCGTGGGGGGGGATGGAATACGGCACCGGTCGGTCCCGGGTCACCTGTGCCCCCTGCAGCTTCTGGGGGTGCGACCCCTCCTCCGCCTTCCCCCCACGGGGAGCCCAGCGCAGCCCAAGAGAGCCCGCGGGGAACAAGCACCCACCCGTGGGCCTTTCTGCAGAACAATCCCGCTCCTGCCCCAGCAACACCTACAGACATGAACCGCCATCAGCTCTGACAGCGGGCACCGCCTGAGACCTGCAGTCAGCTTCAGACAGGGCAGTGGCTGAGAGAACTTAACTGAAGGGAAAAAATAAATCTACTGAAAGCAGAAATAGGTCTGTTTCAGCCAAACCAGGACAAGGATACACTGAAAAGTCTTAACTCTGTCAACTTCTCCTGGAAACAATCCACAAACCGCTAAATATTAATTGAATATTAGTTGGAGCATTCAAAAGTTAGTTGAAAAGCAGAATAAATAAGTTGTTTTTTTCTCTCACCTTTCTTGGCATACACAAACTCTAGCATATTTTTTAACAGAAGTTTAGCAGCTAAGAATAAAGTACTGATCCATAGCAAAACCCAGCAGGATTCCAAAGTAAGATGCATTAGTAGCAGCTCTTACATCTGTTTTAACACCAGTTCTCAGCCTGAAGTGTTTTCCAGACCAGGCAATAGAAGCAGAGCCAGTGAGCGGCCGTGGCAGGTCCAGCCCAGGCGACGGAGGGGCAGAGGGTCCGTAGCTCTGTCCTGTGCTCCTGCCTCAGGGTGGGCCATGGCAGGTGCTCTGGGCTGGATGATCCCACCTGGAGGCATGTTCTTCTGCCAGGCAGCAACCTACAGCCACAAGCTTTTCCCATCCTGGGAGCAGTTTGCTGTGTCCTTACATAGAGAAGTCTCCCTGCCAGAGAACACAGACGTCCGAGAGGTGTGGAAGTACCTAATGTGAATCTCCGATTCTTCCATACCCACATGCATTCAGCTCAAGATACTAAACTGGCCCAGTATTAAATCTACAAAGCTGGAAATATCACAAATTTCCTAAGACAGCATCTTGTTCCCCCCCTTTTGTGTATTTGTTTATTGCTTGGCAGCTTTTTGTGCATTGCAGTTCTGTCTCCTTTCATCATTCAATACTGTTACTGCGGTGTAAGTTATGGTGGATTGATTCCTGGTGGGAGTAGTCAGTATTTACAAGAGCGTTCATTCTGTAGGCTTTTGGTCATGTGACAATGAACCAGGTAGGAATAATCCTCATGCGTTTTAAATACAGGTTTTTGTAACTTAGATACAACAGCAGCAGGAAAGAAGCTAACCTTCAGGAAGAAAATGAGATAGCAAAGTAGGATTTGATAACAGTTTTTCAAAAACTATAGTGAACACTTTCCAAGCCCCTAAATAAGTCCAGAGTCTCAAAAAAATTATCTGATGTGAACACTGAATCTTTTTGTCAATTTGAAGCAGGGATGGTCAAAAAAAGATTACACATAAGTTTTCTTCTATTGATTTTGTACAAAGTACTAAGTCCCAGCCAGCAGCTTCGCATCAAGAACTGCATCTAGTTAGAAAGACTGAGGTCTTGGTATTTTTCTAATAACCAGGACATCATCGTCTTTAAAAACTGACCCACTCTTCACATGGCAAGAAAAATAATAAACTTACAGGCTATATAAAATAGTACTACTTAGCAATGGCCACTGTAAAACTATTGAAAAGCAATCTCAAATTTCTATTGAGTGCCATACCATAGTTCCTCTGGCTTTTGATAGGTAGTGGAGACTAATCTATTTGCACACATAATATTACACCAAAGGTTTTTTTTTCAGGAATATAGTGAAAAAAACAGGATATGTTAAATAGCAGGAGTGGAGAAAACAGTCCACCAGTAATCACACACTGAATAGTCTCCAGAGTTTAATTATATTTTTCTCAGTTGCAAGTTTATCTCCAAGTCTTTAATTACAAAGTATTTTCATCTCATCTCCTTCATACTGTACATTGTGTATAATGTACTTTATATGGAGTATAAAGTTCTACTGAAAACTTGAGAACTATTGGAAATGCATTCTCCTTGTCTCTTTGATGAAATTGGTTGTTTGGTGATTTTCTAAAGGGTTTAGACAGCGATGAGTACCAAATCAAAACAGTAAGAAGAAACCTTGAAAAAGGAGAACGTTGAGAGAGAAACTTGATATTTGCTATAAGATATTCTTTGTGGGTGACTCTTATCACCACGCATACCTCTCAGGTGTTTCCACCAGACAAGTGCCTCTTGGTGCCCCTTCCAGAGGCAAGTTAGAAATGTTTTGGGGACTCCATTTCAAAGAGAAGTCAAACAGAAGATACTGAAAATACCTCTCGTCAAATTTCTCTAAGTGGACTAATTGATAGAGTTTTAAAAGTTGGCCTAGTACTTAGAGTTATAGCACTTTTTAGTATGTTGCTGTTGTTTATAGCCCCTCTGAGGAACTGGCAAGTGGTCTAGCATACAGGTAGACAAGCTGAGGAGCAGAGATGTCAACCTGCTTTGGGTGGGATCCAGGATGGTTAATTTCAGTACCTAGAATAATTCTTGCTTACCTTACCTGTAGGCCCCCAGGGCTAGGGGTTGATCAGGTTATCTTCAAGTAAGGGCCTCAGTTTGCCATAAAGTCTTCCATGAAATTTCTGTGTAAAAAAAGAGTAGTGACAGCCGGCCATGGACGCTGGCAGCTGAGGGTGACAAACCTACCTGCGAGGAGAAACAGCCGGTGGGATGCCAAGCGCTTGGCGGCAGGGCACACAGCTTCCCTCCACGCCATGGTGTGCCGCCATGCCCCCTGCCAACAGGGACCCCCAGGCAGTGACTTGGACAATGGTTCAACAGACACGGTTGCTCATCCTCCTCTCTCCCATCCCCTCTGCTTGCATCTGCATGGCTAACGGGAGCCAGGAACTGGTTAGTGGCATCCCTGCCCTATGCCAGCCTTTAAGCACTCATGAAACTACATCCTCGGTGGGCTGTAATGCAGAAAGGAGTTTAAGACAGAAGCACCAGTGACTGGGAAGTACAGCGGAGAGCAGGTCAAAGAGGACTATGGATAAGGTCAGGACTACTGAGGGATCCCTTAGCCTGAGCTTTATATTCCCTGGCAAACCCTTGACGTGGGACTCAGAAGGGGCTGGTGACCTACTGATCTCCTTGTGCAAAAGGTCGGAGGAGCGGGTAGATGAAGTGTGTACTGTGTCCTCACCCCTTCTCAGACCCGCTCCCTTGGGAGGGTTGACAAACCGTTTTCTCCTGGCCGTTCAACAGCTGATACTAAAGCTATGATCATAAAATAATAAAGATATGCAAAAAGCTTTTAAAGTAGCACTACACCTTTATATAATTGAGTCTGTGTTTATGACCTTGCTTTGTGCAAGGTACACGTTTCAGTTGTTTATATTCCCTCTTTCAGCTCAGGCTCTGTAATATATAAATGCCTTTTGTGTGACATTCGTGAAGATTTTAACCAAGTATGAACAAATAGTTAAAGCTGAGCAGGTGAGGTAAGAGTTGGAACCCAAACCATGCTTTGCATTACTAAATCCCCCAAGGCTCTATTGTTCTACTATTTGAGGTTTATAGAAAATAACTGCCTGGTTTCTCTCCTATGTCTGTAAATGATTATATGCCTCACATTTCTAACCCTTGCTAATACTGCCAGTAACAGTAATACAGCCTCCACATGGTAACCGAGTTGTTCACATCTGTATCTTCTTTAATCTTTGTCCAAATCCCCATTTCTGCCAAAGAATGCATCAGGCACCAAGATAAGACTGGAGGAGATGTAACCCTTGTCCCAAATAACCTGTAATGTGCTGTAATCTTTTATCACAAGAACTGTACTTTGCACAGTTGTGTAAAAAAGTGACCATCCGCCTGCCAAACCCGCAGCGCTCCCACGCTCCATGGCGCTGACACCAGAATTCCCAGGATTTGCCTGTGGGATTAGCTGCTGCCTGCTGGTTCTTTCCAAAACTAAGGTCAAAGAGTAGCAGTGCCAAGGCGGTGTTGCTGACGGGGTTTGTGCCCTGCACGGATCCATGCAGGGTGCAAAGGGGCAGAGACAGCTGCAAGGTTCGGTTAGCACAGGCTCTTCTACTCATATAGCAGCAGATACATCCAAAAGACTCCATCCCCGAAATAATTCCATCTAATGCTAGTTATTTTCTTCTTGGGCTTTGATATGGGAATTACGGTACCTTATAACCTCCCTTTTAGTATATGCATGTGTGCAGTTTTTTGGTCATATGGATCATCCCATGAGAAACCTTTATTCTTCTCAAATTTCTAATGACTCCAGTTCTACCAGTCTGCTCTAATCTTCCTTTTCGTAAGAGCTGTATAATTCTGTGGCACTCCACCAAGGAAAAGGCTTTAACTAAATAATGAAATAGTTATCCAAAATCCCAAGTAGAAACCTGTTTATTACCATATGTAACAGAAGATTAAATTTATTAATAAGCCTAAGCATGTTCCAGGCATCTCAAGAGTAAAACATGCTGTTAGCTAGCTCAGCAAATACTAATGAAGCTGAAATGCCAATCTGCAATTAAACCAACTATATCAAAAAAGGAAGCGTTGGCCTGCCATTGAGTAGTTCTGGTATCCAAATAATTTTACATCCCAATTGTATCGTTCTTTGGCAGCTTGTGTTCCTGGATAGAGCTTCAGGTCCTGGAGAATGGGTGGAATATAAGCTCAACAGCTCTACTTTCTCCCTGTGAGAAACCATGCTGTGTGAGGGAACAGCTCTGCTGGCTGCTGTCTCACCACTGCTCCCACACACTGCGGAAACACCGCTGCTGGAAGTAGCCATGGACCATGGGCTGCAGGGTCTTTGGTGGTGTTACCACACTTGTTTCTCAGACTATGTTGCAGAAAGCAAGACACAGTCCTAAATGACCCAAGGAGGTTGTGTGGTGGTGAGGGACAAGTTCTTGAAGACAAAGATGCTCCGACTAGAAAGACATGCGCAGCTCTCAAGGGATAGCTAAGTGCTTTGGAAACACCTCAGTAGGTGCTACTCTACATTTTAGGCTTCTAAACACATTTAATATCTGGTCTCCAGGTAGTTTTCTCTCAGAGTTCTTTATGTTCACCATATATCACATTATTGCTCAGTCCTGTGAGCCAGGCTATGTAATTACTGACAGGCTGCAGATGGCTGTTAGGACAAGTCTACAGGGCACGTAACAAAGAATTAAAGTGTCTGCAGCGAAGCTGCCACAGGTGAAGTTACACGTTTGGGCTTGAGATGGTCTAACAACTCGTTTCCACGTAAAGGAAAAGGCTCTGTGTCCTTCTCCAACTCTCCTCCTGCCTTGGCCCTCCTCCCCTCACGTACCCTGGCTTGTGTTTTCTGACAAGCCAAGCCAATTCAGTTTACTGGAATCATGAAGAATATTAAACTGGAAAAAAAGTGAATTGTTTGTGATGGTATATGGAGTTGACTCAAAGCATGAGGGTACTGAAGAGCACCACAAGCTAATGCAAAGGATGGCATAGGATTGTGTGACTGGGTCTGGGTCTAGGGAAAGGAAGAGGAGGAAAAGGAAACAAGATCTTTATAGCAATGATAAGCTGGTTAATCCGCTTTGTGGTAAAGTGCCACTACCCCTGAATAACAAATGACCAAGTTCTGTTCATGCACAGTCCACCTTCAGCATCATCCTCCATATACATGTTATTTTTATTTGTCGTTACGGATTTGGCTTTCACAGAGTGGGTATAAATGGATAAAGCTGGGCCTGCAATATGACAGACTAGCCAGTGAGACAGCAGCTTTGCTCTAAAGGAAGATGGCCAATAAAATCTGCATATTTTCTAAGCTCATCTCAGCTCCATCCAAGAGACAACAGGAACTCTCTTGCCATCTCCACAGGACCTAGGTAGGCTTTCTTTCTCCATTTTTCATTTGTTTGTTTGTTTAGCTGGGCTTTTTCCTGTCATAGATTCTGGAAACAGATCAGCTTTTCATCTTCCTCTCAAAAATCTGTAGAGAAACTATGAAGTTAGACAGCAAATAAATAAATGGTAATGAAAGGTAGTGCACAAGAAAGATTTAACATCATTCAGTTGGAGGAAAAGGAGGAAAGCTAATGATTGGCAGCAACTAGTAATCACTCTGATATTTCAAAGTTTTTGCAGATTAACTCAAGATATTTTTTATTTCTATTGAAGTCAAAGACAATATTTCCATTGGCTGTCATTGGAGCAGTTTTAATCTCTTAAGCTTTGAACGGTCCTGTTTTTCAATCTGAAATAATAAAGTATGACATTATATCAAAACTGGGTCAGTTGTCTGATGTGTGGATTCATCATTCATTTTAACACTTACCTGATTCTTTCCTCATTCTTCTGCTGAGGTTAGTTTAAAAGAAAAGGCACCTCCCAAGCTATCCTCCATTGAAAAGTCATCCAAGGCTTGCTTTTCCATTTTTTTAAGCTCTGTGGGAAGTACAGCTTCAGCCCTATTAACAACAAACACAGCAAGAATGACCCATGTTCCTCACGCAACAACGTCTTGGGGTGAACACCGCAATGACTCACTGTTGCCTTTGGCACCCTGCTTTGACCAGGTAGATGCAGCTGGCGGGGATGTGGGAGCATTGGGTGCACAGCAACAAATGAGCCACGCATGCCAAAACACTGACAACCTCGGTTGTTGGGGAAGCAAGGCAGATGCCTGGACATAAGCTACCGAGGGTAGCCAAGACATCCGCACAGTGCTGCAGGTACAACATAGGAGCTATTGGACCCTCGTGCCCTCTGCCTTGGTGGCTGGAGGCTGGGCAGGACATCCTAGAGTACTCAAGAGGGCATCTACGTATGAAAACCTGTGTCTTTGTTGAAGATCCCCTAGAGCTGGTATATTAAGAAGTCACGGGCAAAAGAGCTAACCCATGGCTGGTTTTCCTGAACAGATTCTCCTCTGAAACCTTTAAATGGATTCTGGGTTTCCACTTTAGCTTCTTTTTAAGAAACAGGCTATTTGTGTTGCTTTTTTTTTTTGACGTAGTATTTTGGGCCTCTTGGCAATCTGAAGGTGGAGGCTCCTGTGTTGCAGTCACTGTTGCCTTACAGGCAGCTCTCAGCCCAGCGTTCCTGGGGCTACAAATGCACCACTCGTTTTGCCTCCTGGGAAACAGGAAAAATGGATGCTTTGCCTGATTCTGTCAATTTTGGTGAATCTGTCCACATTCAGGATGCTTTGAAGAGAGCAGTCCGTTCTTCTGTGTGCGTGCATGTAGGCATGGGATATAGTGGTCAGTTCTGGGATGGATCAAAGGGAATTTCAGGTTTTCAGCTTCACATTTCCCTATGATACCTTCAGGTATTCTGTAGGATTTTGTACTGTGCAAACATATCCTTCAGTCAGGACATTGGTGTAACTGTGCCCAGCAAAAGTATATTTTCTGAGGTTGGGCCAAAACATGCTGCTCTCTGAAAGGTCTCTGCTGTGTTTGCTGCAGAATGTGGTTGGCTTTTAGGGTCAAGTGGGGAACTTTCAAGGAGAGTAGGAGTAGTGTCACAGTGAATGCAGCTGGACATGGCTGTGTCACACAACCTGGGGGACACAAGACCTGAAAACAAGTTTTCACAGCTTGCTTACTCTGCATTTTTTAGTTTCCTGTCTTGGACTACTGAGTCTTAGCACTCAGCTGCAGCTGAGTTGAACTTTCAGAATAATGACATAAAATATTACATTTTTAATTTTCTATTCAGAGCTGTACTGGGAACGAGTTCAGTAAACAAAAGAGGGTGCAGAAGGACACTGCTAATAAAAATCCTGCCTAGATTCTCATTAAGGAATCTCAGCGGTTCCTGTGTACTGAATGAGGCAGGGATCTCTTGAAAGGAGCATGATGCAGTTGTATCATTAAAAAAGTGTATGATAATATATACATAACAGGATGCCACATTAAAGGCAAACTTAGTTCTGGCCTTTTGTGACATTAGAGGGACTGATAAGAGATAGGCTGTCCTCCCCAGGAAGTCAGTCCCAAAAGGATGCTTAAAACACGTGTGTTCACACCGCCTTTCACAGATTATATGCTGATAAAAGAAACCTGTTTATTCCCAGCTCCAGAAGAAATGGAGATGAACTGAACACAGAACTCTCCTGCTATTTGCTTTTCACCATTTCTTTGTGATAAGTGTGTATCTTGTGCTGGTCTGTTGGCTCCTTGTGCTGATCCTTGCCTTGGAACCTTCACAAGAGAGTGAGGCTGGCCCAGCAGGAGCAGCTGCAGCGGTGCTACATGGGGATGAACTCAGATGTTTCCTACTGAGTTCTGAAACCTTCTCCACAGTCTGGAGTAGCAGAGTCTCCTGGGCACTTCCAACCTACATTTGTTGCGTGCTTGAAATTGGAGGAGTTTCTTGTGTAGTGCAACCCTTACCTCTCCAAACGGGATATTCCCCATCAAATTAATTTTGTTAACCTAGGGTACATGGCATGTTTCCCACCTTGTCCTGTTCTCAATGGTGACTGAACCCAAAAACCAGAAGGCGTATTTCATGTCTTGTCTTATTCTCAGCAATGACAATGCTTTTTCTCAACATTTTCTAATGACGGGCACTCTTAGTGATACCAAGGGTGAAAACTTTCAGCTGTATGAACATTTTGCAAAGTCAGGTGAGGATCTTCAGATGTGAACTGCTGGACACTCTTTCATGTCAATGCTGTTGCCAGTTCCATCTGGCAACCGGTCAGAAAACACTAAACAGAACTCAGTCAGAAATGGTTGGTTGCTGTCCTGATTTTATCGAAATGTTCTTTTTCTTCAAGGCATGCCACTTCATTTTCCCTACTGTAAAATAAAGATAATAGCTGCTATTCAAATACACTTGTATTCGTGAAGGAAGGAAGTTTCTGCATCTCATATTTCTGCATTTGATAACTTGTCCCACTTGCACACCGACTTCTCCAAGACCCACAGAGCCGATCAGTAGCAGAATCCAAAACAGAATTAAACCTGAGAGAGGAATCAGAAGACAGAAACTGTCCTAGTCAATGGGGAAATGTTTCCCTGACTGCACTAAGGATGTAGTCTATTTTAAATATTCTCATCCTTTTGAAATACTAAGAGATCTACAAGTAGAAACAGCAACTTTGAAATGGAATATTGTTGTTTGTGGGGATGGTGCCAAAAATAATTGTAATTGCCAAAAATCCACGGAAATATTTAGTTGTTTTCCAGCAAGCACTGACCAAATAGAGGAGCTCTCCTGTATCAAGCTGTGCTTTAATTACTGACCCATGAGTAGGATCTTTGCTTCTGAAAGTTTAGCACCACTATTTCATAGCAATCCTGTAAGCTGCTGTCTTTTAGCGAATACTGACCATGTTCCCTGTTACTTCTGCCAACCTGACTAATTCCATCAGAACCAAGTAGCTGTTCTTGTGCTCCCCTAAAAGCTCAGCTTTCTGCTTCCATCTCGGACCGCTTGGAGTTGAAAACAATTAAAATTTGTGGATGCGTTTCTTTGTAGTTGTTGTTTAGCCACACTATGGTTATATATGATCAATATAGCATGTTTATCATGGTAAGCCACATCACTAAGTGGGAACGGTGCTATGAAAATCAGGTCTCCAGTTTCTTGGTAGGCAGAGACCCAATATGATGCTATTTGAAATCATCAAAAAGGATCAAATCTTCTTTAAGAAAACAAATGAGCAGATCTTTTTTATCAGTTCATTTTGGTTTTCTGCTGACATATCACCAAAAGAAGCCAGAAAGATAAGGACTTCTTTTGGGAGGAAATTCATCCCTTTCTTATCTTTGTAAAACTTAGGCAGGTCTCTATCTCCCTGAGCTAATAAAAAAGATCAGTGACTCAGCATCTGTAGCTTGTAATTCAATTTCAGGCGAAAAGTTTGGACAGCATGCCAACTTTTCATACTAATGTTAATGTATTATCTTCAGGAGAGTCCAAAGGACAGGACAGCCTTCGGGAATACAAATAAATGAATGCCTTTAGCCTTAATTATTTTTAAATTCTCTGCTTGTTTTCCAGATGGCACCTGTTCTTCCTAAATTACCTTGATTGCTCATTTGGATCGATAGATCAAATTTGCCACCCACTTTTGCCACTTTCCTACCAAAAGTGGTAGGAAACAATCTAAACCAGAAAAAGGATAATTATACCAACCGATGTTTTCTCTTCTGGCTAGCGAGTTTATTTTAATCCTCTGCACTGTAAATTATTTCCAAAAGCTTCAAGTGGAAAATGCAGATGTAAACACTATTTTGGTACTTCCAGGGAGCAAAGCTTGCACAATCATTTCAGGAGAAAAAAAAAAGTTTCAGGAATTAAGCTCAGGTGACTTTCTTTTCAAAGTGCATTTCTGTTTGTGGGGAGAAGGGGGTGTACAGCCAGAAGAGGCAGCAGCCTTCAGAGAATTTGCAGGGAGGGGACAGCGTAGCAGCATCATTTCTCATGAGTTCACCAGCACAGGGCTGAGCTGGCCCAGGAGCCCTCTCCGGGGGGGAGAGGTCCCGGGGTCTCTCCTGCCCAGGTCGGGGTCCCTCCTGCCCATGTCAATGAGCAGCACACATGGAGGTGCCTTTTACATGTGTCGTGGGTTGATACAGCCCAAATCTACTAATTCATTTTGCAGAGAAGGTAATGAGAATTCATCAAATTGCTGAGTCACTGCCAGCTTGAAGCATAATTAAAATAATGGAGCAAAAAGCTCTATATAGTGTTATCCATGTAATAACAATCTTCTCCAAAAAATAAAAAAGCAGGGTAATTTAATTTAAATTTGAAAACAGAATTTGTTTGTAACAATCCTAGATTTGCTGAATGTCCCAGGTCTCAGGCTGTGGTGCATCTCATGTGCCATGTGCTCTTCTATAATGTGAAAGGTCCCTGGAATTTCTGTCCAGTCATCCTCTGTTGGCCTCGTTTCACGAGAGCAAACTTGCTAGCAAACTGATAACTTTGTATTTGCACGATATCCTGGGCGTGAAACACCTAGAGCCACGTGGCGATGGGACAGCCCGTCATTGCATAACTCTGCTATGCGATCAGCAGAAGAAAGCTGACGTTTCTTCACCGGGCTAATAAGAAACACTACTGAACATCGGAGAAAGTCTTCATTTTATTAAACTGCATGTCTTTCTAACACAATATAAGGAATACATTTATTTTTTTTTAATTTTTTTTCCTGTTTAAACTTCTCGAAATCCTTAACTGCCACAACTGCAACTCTCAGTGGACCCAGCAACTTGAACTGAATTTCTGTGGGCCAGTCCCCCGGGATTTCAAAGATGCTCCTTTGGCAGCGTGGCCCTCTGATGCTAGGGAATCACCGAAGCTTTCCCTCTCGCATTCATCCCCCATAGCCACTGGCCTGGGGCTCTACAGGATGCAGCCAGGGGAATTTGCAGAAAGACTGATTTTTCTTGGAGAACTGCAGGTTCATTGGAAATGTTTCATAGGTGCACACCAGTTTTGACCAATCCTTCAAACCAGAGAGGTCCCCCGGGAACATGGCAGGTTGCTTGCCTTCTGGGCCGGGGTGGTGGGCAGGACACACGGCCTTGCCACGCCAGCTCCTCGTGAGCTGGCAGCTCGGGCTTTCTGCAGCAGAGCTGGAAAAGCGGAAAGCTTGAGGTCTCCAGTTTTGTGAGAAGCTTTGGCAGGTCTGTGCTTCAATCCAGAGGGGCCAGCCCATCAGCTCAGCTGGGTCAGCTCACCCTCTGCCTGTCAGTCCCACCAAAGATCAGCCCATGTGCCCTAGGGGCTGCCGGCAGAAGTTCCATGCAATGCGGGCAGCTGACTGCTTCGTTTAGCTTTTTAAAAACCTGGTGACTTTCCTGAAGCGAATACTTTCAGAGTCTCCTCTCCTGGCATTTTGAATTTGCATTCCAGTTCAAAACAACCGCTGCTGTTTGCAAACTGTATGACTTGCATGACCCAGTTACAGCAGCAGTCACGTGCCCTCCGCATTCATGGAGAAAAAGCTGAAAAGGACTGCTCTGCTAAGGCTGAGAAGTTGGTTCAGGGGGAGGAATTATATTTTTAAGCTGACATTAGCCACAATCAGTGCTAAAAGATGTAGTGCTGCCTCCCTCACCTGCTCATTCCTACCCTCTCCCTTGAGTTTGCGCAAGCCAGGTCTGAACAACAGAGGAATTGATCCGGCTGAAATCCCAGCCAAGCTGTAATCTGGCTCAGGGTCATGATATGGTTTGCCATCCACATCATGACCCCAGCAGAGCTGGAGGGGACGGAGGATGGACTGGGGAGGAGGATGCAAGGTGGTCTCTTCTGCTGGCTCTTGGCGCTTCCGCTTCCTCACAGGGTGAGGTTACGTGAGATGGCCGAGCCTGGGGGTAGCTGTTACCTCCCAACTCCATCAGGAATTTGTTAGTCTTGGTGAAATCTTTCTGATCCTCACTTCTCCCCTGCAGGGACGGTGCACCAGCGAGTGCCAAGCAGTCGACAAAATTGTGGAGCTGAGCATATGGCAATCTGCGCTGAGTATGAGAAGTGGTGTGTAGGAGATGCTGGGAGGTGCCCCCACTCCATCTATCCCGGGATTTTACTTGCGATGTAAGTGGTGAGCATTTATGGTACAACTGTGTGTTTCAGGGCACCTTTTCACAATGAAGTTGCACAAAATAGACTGGGTTTTTGTGTGTGTTGAGAAACCAGTTGAGAGTTGTGGAGCACTTCTGCATCTGCACAGTAGCCCTCAGTGAGGATTTTCCAGACTAGCTCCAGGCTTGGAGAAACAGAGGCATGTGGAAACTCAGGCTGTCCTCAAAAGGGGGCATCCAAGAGAAAGTTTCAAGGTTAATGGCTGTTTTTTCTGTTTCCCAACATGGAACAACTGAATATTCTCATCTTGTTGGAACCCATATGTCTCATGTGACTTCTCTTTCATCTTCTTTCTTTCATGACCTTCTTTCTTTATCTAGGACTAGAAAAATACATACTAATTCCTGGAAAAGCTTGCAAAAGACAAAAAGGTAAGTGAACTAACCTCACCGGTGTAGAATAGGTCAACTTGTTGGTACTTGCTGTCAAACAGTGTGTGGTGATTTTAACTGCTGGGAAGATGGTGGTGACACCAACACTGGGGTGCCTTGCTCTAACCACTCATGCATACGGGGGCTGTTGAGCAGATGGAGAGAGCTCAAAAAGTGGCAGAAAATGGCTTGAAGACTGAAAAACCTGCTGTATAGAATCTCAATTTTTTTTTAAGCTATTAAAGGGTTACATATAATTTTCTGAATTTATTTTTTCAAAGAAAAAATTTGTCTCAATTTGAGATTTGCTATCTTTTTCTGTATATTCTGTAATGAGCAACTGTGAATTTTATGCAGGAACTATTGGGTGCAGCTTTATGCAGTTTATTAGATGGAAGAGCAGAGCTTAAATATTTAAACCTGATGTACAGGCACGGAATCTAGAACAGACTGAGTGACACAACAAATAATTTATTCATTGAATATAGCATCTTCCTTTGTGCAAATATGCACATATATATTTTTGTTTTCTCACTCTTCCCCAATGCTTTTTGATTTTTCACCCGAACATCTAGACGAAGGAAGGCTTCGGTGATCACAACGTCCATCCATCTGTCCCACTCTAGTAACTTTTTAACCAACTGCCACACTTTAACATCATGCAGTAGTGTGACACACAGCTCAAAGGCATTAGGGTAGGATTCATTTCACCTAAGTTTAGACTTCTATAGTATCAATGTCTTCATCTGAGGTAGTCACCTTAGGTTGTCCTTACAGTTAGTGGAGACCAGTTGGCACTTTTAACCATGATTCAAGAGACTTCCTTTCTGTCTTATTGCTTAGTTAGGATGATCCGCTGAGATGAAGAACAGTGGAACAGTGGAATTTTCTACATGACTTCTGAAGACCAGTTCTAGATAAGAAAGGAAATTTAATGAGACGAAAGCTGAAGCATGTGCTCACCAGCAGTCATACGGCCAGTCACTGTGGGTATCAGGCTGCCAGGCAGCATGTGCCCTTTGCCAGCAAGTGGAGGGAGCTTGCACTGCCCTTCACCTAGCTGGTATTTAGAGGATGTGAGAACAAGATGAGTGTACTGCTGAGGTGAGGAGAAAGTCATACAGAGCTTTAGGGTCAGGAGGGCTGTGGGTGGGTAAGAAAATAAGACATGAGTTCAAAAGAAACAAGGCTTCACTGGATTTACTGCTCACAGAATTAATTGCTTATTCCCATGAACTCCCCACAACTCTGTGTGCTGTGGCTGCTCAAACAACTTCCACAATAACTCTTTCAACATATAGAGGTCAAGCCCTACCTCTGATCAGCTTATGATGCAGCTTTCCATTTCCAACTTGATAATTTTCAAACAAGCACTTCTGGTGTTTTTCCCCACAGCCACTCTCTCTTCTCTGAAAAAGTCATTATAAACACCTCAGAGCCACCTCATTCTTTTCTCTGAAAGTCCTCAGGCCTGCTAAAGTCCTGACGATGCTGCGGCTGCTGCCTAAGATCGATTGTCTCTGTTTCCTGTTGCTTTCCACCTGATGGGTCCCAGTCCGAGTTCTTCAGGTTAAAGCACTTCTTTGTTGTGCACGGGAAAAGTCGTAGTCAACAAACCTGAGTCTGTAAAGTTTATGGTAATGCAAGCAAATAAATGACAATACCTTACTGTACTGGTTTTGTCCTGAATGTGTGAATGTTGCTGCTATTCCTTCTAAAATGAAGGGTCTGGGAGTTGTTATGACAATGTCTCTAAAATATACTCCCCACTAAAAAGTTGCCTGGTTAAGATCAGTCACTTTTTTTTGTGGAAGGAGACTGAGAAGCAGGTTTGAGCCATACCTGCAGGAGGGGCAGCCACAGACAACAACAACAGGAGGAAACAAAACCCCAGAGAGGGCCATATCTTCTGCTAATCCCTGTGATATCATTGAATGAAAGAGTCACCACCACCTTAATAACCGTGGTAACAATTTGTGCTTTGTCACGGTGACTCTCAGCGTTTCATAAGGCAGGGCATTGTTCAAGACTGGCCTTAGTGAAAACAGTTGCTCCCACAAGCAGGTTCTCATCTTAGGATCACTTGTTAACACATATTTATTTAGTAATTTACTTTCTGGGAACAATTCCATTCATGTTCACTTTTTTGTTATCAGCAAAGCATAACTCAAGAATCACAGAACGGTTTGGGTTGAAAGGGACCTTAAAGCCCATCCAGCTCCAACCCCCCTGCCATGGACAGGGACACCTCCCACCAGACCAGGTTGCTCACAGCCCCATCCAACCTGGCCTTGAACACTCCCAGGGATGGGGCAGCCACAGCTTCTCTGGGCAACCTCTGCCACTGCCTCACCGCCCTCACTGGGAAGAATTTCTTCCTCATAGCTCATCTAAATCTTCCCTCTTCCAGTTTAAAGCCATTGCCCCCTGTGCTATCATTACCCTTATTACTCTGTTTTTCAGAAGGCACAACTGAGATAGCGAGTGAGTTAGTTGCTTGCTCAAAGCCATGGAGTGGGTCAGTGACTCATCAGTAGAGCAGTCTGAACAGCAGGCAGGTTTTGTTTGTGTTTCATTCCAGGAAAAACAAAATAAGTAATGCAGGCCAGGAGAAAAGCTTCAAAACAAATGAACTGGAACAATCACTCCCAAGCTGATGCTGTCCAGAATTGGGTTCAGAGTCCTACACTGAATGGTGAACAGTGAATGCCAGATCCTCATTTCATGCACAAAAACTTCAATCTCTATAAATCTCCAGCAAGGCTGCTGTCTGTTGTCCATGATTCCTCTTTTTGGGTATCTTCATCTTCCTGGTGGGACAGCAGAAGGAAGCATGGCATATGAGACATCCTTGTTGCCTTCCTCTTGCTGAGAGCGCACAGGCCTTCTGGTTGTGATGTAAATGAACAAATAATTCCTCAGCGTTTTCTGGTCTGACTGCTTCCATTCATGTCTGACTGTTCCTTTGTCCCCACGTTACTGTTTTTTCTGGTGCTATTCCTGCTTGACCCATAACTACCGAACTATTTTTTGTCTCTCTACTCTGAAGGAGGGCCATAGGGCTGCCTTCCAGCAACTTTCTTGCAAAACACAGGTAAGCCAGATTTAGGAAGGTTCAAAAGCAGTCTCTAAATGCTGAGCTACCTGCGTGCACGTGTATTTGTTCTCCACCAGCTTGTTAAGGCTTAAGAACGTGAACTGTTGCTGAACAGTATTTCAGGTGAGTGAAACAAAGCGTGAGAGCTTCTATAATTAAGGGACAGAACAGCCTCAAAACAAAACTTCAAGCCAAAAGAAATCTTCAAGTGAGGAGAAAGATAGGTGATATCTAGAGTGGAATTCAGTTCAAGGTGGAGGCCCTTAAATTAATGTGTCTACATGGAGGTATATATAAAAATACACTTGCTGTTCATGTTTTGACTATGGAGATCAATGGTGCGGTGGAGACCAGTGGCTCGATTCAGTTGCCTAAATGTTGGTGCCATTTGAAGTATTTCAGAAGTCTGAGACATGTGGCTGGCACTTACAACACAAGGTAAACCCATGTCCTTTTGGGATGGCTGGATGCCAGACAGGACACCCTCCCAGTGCTCAGATGGTGCTGGACATTTATGTGTGAACCTTGTCTCCAGCCAATACAGCCAGTAAAGCCCAAGGAGCAACTCAGGTCATCCTAAAGTAGGACCTTGCGGGTGACTGAATAAATCACTTTATGTACCTTATTGGTTGATACTGTATCTCTGGCTGTATTGCCTATAACTGGAGGTTTATGATCCAGATATGCACGTACAGATGCCTAAATTTATGCTTCCTGACCTTGAGTTGCCCTCAGTGTTTCAAAGGAGCAGCAGCAGACATGAAAACACTTAGGTTACCCAGCAGCTAATGCCTGTGACTACTCAGTTTCATGACTCGCATGACTGATTTGGCCTTTTTTAAGTGGTCTGCCCTTCCAAAGAGATATCATCATATGGGAATTCTTTGAACAGTTATTTCTCATAGAAACGGATCCAGCTTCTGGTAGTGTGACCCAAACTGCCGTATCTTCCAGCTCTGGTTCCGCTGGGTGAACAGTCTCTTTTCTGTGACTCCCTGCGACAATTTCCGTTCTGGAGATAGGCATATCTTTTGTTTCAAAGGATAGCTTGATAACGAAGTATTCAAGCTGCTGCTAACAGCTTAGGGTGTTATTTATTACTCACAGAACACCTCAAGAGAGCTCTGCATTGAGTTTTAACTCACGATTTATGATCTCCGCTTTCATTTTTTTTCAGCTTTTGCTAAGATTCCTTTGGAGTCTAAGTGTTTTGCTGGTCACCCGGCCTGACACATCTGTTTCTCCTTCAGAAGAGCTGATCTGTTACTTCTGACAATGTGACCAAGGTGTCCTTTTGCCAGAACTTGTTTGACACCAGCAATGAAGCAAAGAGACCCTGAAATGTCACTGACAGGCACGTTGGCTGCTTCAATGCATTTGCCCATTGTTCCAGCGAGTGTGATCTAATAGAAAGCAGAACTTTCTTATTATAGCAAGCTACAATTCACTGGCTGAACTCTCAAGTGTATGCAGGGACCAGCGAAACAGCTTCAGAGCAGCAGCTGGGCCAGGAATCTGTTGGCTGCACTATTCTCCCAGCGACATGGGAAATAACTGTTTTTCCCATCTGCTAAACTTCAGTAATTTTTAAAATGTGTTCATGCCATGCTGGGATGAAAGCAAAACAAGTTCATGTAAGAACTTGTCCTGAGCTGAGACATCAGCATTTAGGGCACTGGTTTGGGAGGCTGAAAAAAAAATCTATTCACCCTCCCTCGGCAAGGGTGGTAAATATTAAATTATTTATTCAAACTGGAACAGCTCTGACAGAGGAGACTGAGAAACTTTCAAATAAGTTGGCGGCGAGATCACATATCTGGAACATGCAAAGTGCCTGGTGCGAGCCGAAGAGACAAAAGACATACGTCCTCCCCAGTCAAGGCCGAGTGTCCTTTTCACTGCGACGGCAGGGATGATGCGCTCTTGTGGTGACCAGAAATTCATCCTGGACCCAAGAAGCCTCTTCCTGATGAAAATGCTGTCAAACTTCATGCGCTGTTGTGCACTTTGATTTTAGCGAATGTGACTTTTTTCAGCTCATCCTCGTTGAATTACACCCTGCATTTTTCAGATCATTGCACCAGCCTGTTGCAATCCTCCAGAGTTAGAACCTTCTCTCCCAAAATATTTGCGGACAGGAGGTAGACATGAGACAAGGGAAAGCGGGCAGACCACTGCTGAAATAAGACTTTTTTACATGATGTGACTCTTGCCTTTTATGTTCTTCCTCTCCTTCTTCCCCTTCCCCTCTGCCACCAGCACTGCTGTCTGAAATAAGTGTTTTATGGCTTTCTCTCTGCCTTCTGCAGCTCCCGCTGCCCGCTCCATCCTCCTGGTGCCCTCCAGTGTCTCCTTCCCGAAACAGCTCAGCAGCAGGAGAGATCCCGCATGAGTGATGCTGTAGTGGGAATGCATGAGGATCAGGCGCTAAATTTAAGTCTGAATTTAATTTACGGGGTGAGCAGTCTATCCCTGACTAAAGGCAAGAAATTTAAGCGCCCAGCTGACATTAACCTAGGCTGAGAAAGACAAGCTTTGCTATGTTCAGGAAAGCAACACGGTGTTTGTGGTTATCCGAGCAGTTATTCAGAGCACTGCCTTATCAAAGATGTTCCCTGTATAACCGACTGCGCTGTAGTTAAAAGACGGCATTACCGAACATAGAGTGAGAAGCTGTGATTTGTTCTGTGGCCCGTTTAAGTGATAAGAACACAAGTTACAGACTGCAAGGCTTTTATTCTGAATTTTTCTCTTTGTTTAGATAAGTAATTTCAACAAATTCACTCTTTGGCTCAGAATAATCCCACACATAAATAACACACAATGAAAGCAATCTGTTCGATTTGGCTGTTTCTAATTGACTTCAGCAAAATTCTGACCCTACTGACCTTAACGGCTATTCTCATGTTGCTACATGGGGATTCTACTTAAGGAATACGTGATGTCCTTCAAATGGAAAAAGAATACATTGCCATAGGCTTGGGTAACATTTAACTTATAAGCATTTCACAAAAAGAAGAAACATGCCAGTTTATAGGCCTCTACATACTGGGTTGAAGTTGGTATAACGGACACCATAAATCTATGCAAGACCCACAGCTAAATTATGGATAATTCAGGGAAAACCAGCTTTTGCTAAGTGAATATTTCACTCTTATTATTTAACAGTTTTGAAGGAAAATGATGACACAATAAGCTCTGAAATGTATCTGCAATACAGAAAAATAAGTTTTCTCAGACCCTTAAGTAACAAGGCAAATATTGTAAGAAATAAAGGATGCAGCTAATTTTTACTTTAATCCATGCTTTTTACTTCAGTGATGCTGGCAAACAATGCATTTGTCAAGACTTGCTTAAAATCTTTTTTCTTTTATATCATAGTCTCATTGTAAGTTCTGTCTTTTTAGCAGTTTTTACCACAGCGATTCATGGCTTGACTCCTCAAAATCATCCCTGAATTTTGAAGCAAAATCATCCCTTTTGCTTCTCAAAATCATCGCTGAATTTTGATCTGCTCGACTTTACCTCCCAGCAATGATATACATTTTTCTTTACTTTTTTATTCTTCACTTTAACATTACTTAGCATTATTCTTTCCACCCCAGCTACTTAGGTTTTGAAGGTTATAACCAGAAGATGAAGGGCCTGCCAATTCAGAGATGGGTCCTAAGTTGTTGTGATAACTCTGTTAGTTTCTATCTTTTTCTTTACAGATAAGCCCTGGATGATCATTTTACTATCTGCTCTCGATAAGAGATCATGGATAGTTGTGTTGCTGTAGAAGATTTGGTTGGAAATTTAACATTTCTTCCCTGTTCCCTAACATTCAGAAGGAACCTCTGGTGTTTCAGCTTCTGACCATTGCCACCAGTCCTGTCACTGGGCACCACTGAAAAGAGCCTGGCTCCGTCCTCTCTGCACCCTCTCTTCACATATTGATATACATTGATGAGATCCGCCTGAGCCTTCTCTTTTCCAGGCTGAACACACCCAGTTCCCTCAGCCTTTCCTCACAGGAGAGATGCTCCAGTCCTTTCATCATCTTCCCGGCCCTTCGCCGGACTCTCTCCAGTAGCCCCATATCTCTCTTGTACTGGGGAGCCCAGAAGTGGACACAGTAGTCATCAGGTAGTAACAACATGTGATCCTGCTGTCCTGGACCAGATTCAGACATCATCGCTTTGAATAAATTTCTCCCCTGATGGAAATAACGCTTATACTTAGTATTTGAGTAGCTTTCTACCAGCATTTGAGACAGGAAGATGAGAGCAGTGTAAATTTTGATAATAATTTGTTTATATAGGGCATTTACAGTAAGTTCTAATCACATGGTGATTTGACGTTTAGCAGACCTTTTTGGACAATGGCTTCAGCACATTTTAGACACTGTAGGTACCCAAGGCAGCCAGGACTAATGGACATATTAGCATACTGACAGGACAGCCATGCACTTTTGGACTGCCAGGTAGAGACCAGAAGGGCAAATAAATCCTCTCCTCCAGGCTTGACTTGGTGGCCCACAAATTGACGCCGAGTGCCATTTGAGATGCCCCGCAGCACCTGGGGCATCTGTGGAAGGTACGTGTAGACCACCAAGACCTGCCGTGTAGGTAAGCACACCCACAGCCAGGCCGCGGCTTTGCAGGCGCCCTGAGGAGCCCGACGGCTGGGCCTGGGGCCTGGGTCATGGCCCGCAGGCTTCTCCTGGCTGCCTTGGCTCGCTCGAGCAGCCGTAAAGGCAGCCTGGTTAGAAGGGGAAGATTGCTGAACAGAAGAAATTGGCCACTGAAAAATGCTGACAGAGAAAGGCCTGCCAGCCTGGGACTGCGCGGCTGGGGACTAGGCCTGGGAACCACAAGCATCCTTGAAAAGCGCAGCCAGGGACCTAGAAAGTGGGGACATCCCAAGGTCCCACTAATCGGCGCAAAACCAAGGGGCTGTAATGGCAACTTATCATCTGAGGAGCTGGAAAACAGCATAGAAAAATAAAATTGCTCTGAAAGAACAGAAAACATAATCATCTATTGGCTGTTACAGGTGAGAAACAGAAATCAACAGCATCCATCGGCTGCTCAAAGTAGGATCTCCTGCACCCTCTTACATCTCTCTGTTATAAAAAGGACTTCATTTGTAGCCAAAATGGAGTCTCTCTCTGTCAGAACCTCCCGGTTGAATCCCGCATGAACTTTCCACAAGCTCTTGGACTCTCACTGGAAACACTGGCTGACTCTAGGCTCCATGTCAGGGATCTGCTTTGAAGGAAGACTCTGCCTGTTACCTTACTGCTGAGGTCTCTCCTCCTCTCTTTTGGGGATGATTGGGTGTCCCTCCCTTTTTTGTTCCTCCCTTTTGAGGTGGTTTGGCTCCTTCTGAAATCTGTCGAATTTGCTTCATGTAACTATTATATTTATTAAGTATATCTGCTGTTCTGTTATTGTTGATAAGTTTGCTTCACTCATGATAAGCTGTAGTAACCCATGATAGTATATACCTACTTGGTTGTACTACCATACTGCTTGATGCTATTATTGATTGACACCATACTATTGCTTGATACGGTATTACTGATTGCTGATAATAATTTGTAATAGCTTGATATATATTCCTTCATATTCACTTTATTAATATTCATATTAGCTTTATTAACCATCAATATATTTGCTAGTGGTGATTCTTGTGGTCATATACTTGCTAGTGGTGATTTTTCTGGTATTTGTGGTAATCTGTAATAAAGTAGAGAAGTTTAGAGGATAAAGCCTCTGTGTATTGCGGAATCCTGGGAACCCACAGTCACGATCTCTGCACAGCTGTAGGCTGGGTAACCCTTCAGGTTGTGACATCTGCCGAATGCCAAATCATGCTTTGAAACAAGTCCTTGGTGTCAAAACACAGGGAACACTTTTTGGCACCTCCAACCCTTTCATCTGTGGCACAACTTAATTGCTCTTGAGAATTCGGACTAATTTTTTTTCCTTGAAATTTAGATGGTTTTATTTCTGATACTGTTCCTCATACAATCCAAATGAAAACATGTTCAATTGCTAATCAGACATCTGATTTATCATCATTTCTTGTTAGGCATTTTGATTACAACAAATGACTGCGAAATTCATTGTTAAAAAGCAAGTTGTTGTCCTTGTAATAAAATGCAAAAGATAAAAGTGGCTCCAGTGTCACACTGTGTATCTTCTTGTGAAGACGGTTTGACAGCCTGGGTGTAATAAACATTCCAGTTGGCTGATATGAAAGCAAGGATCAGAAAACAAAGCATATTTCAACTGCAACCAGGCGTTTGTCAGAAATAGTCTCGCAGTTTCCAACTGATTTTACAATAAGAATAATTTGTTTGCGCCGTGTTGTCGACAGTTTTATTTAATGCATACAATGAAAAATACCAACATGCTGTTATTTCTCTTAACGACAACTGCTGCACTACAAATTTTAATTTTTAAGTAGTAACATTCTCACATTACACTTACAGATTGTTTTTTCTGTTGAAATATGTTCCCTTGTGTTATCACAGTCCATCCTTAAAGTGTATAATTAGAAAACCTATCTGTATAAGCAATATGTCTAACACTTATAAGCCAGGGAAATGCTTTACACAAATATAAGTTATATTTTTAACTTTTCTTGTTGACAAAAAAACTGCCCAGGCAGCAACTAGTGTAACATCCAGTGTATCTAAATGTGTGTGTTCCCTTTCTTACCAACAGAAATCGACTAGGTATTCCTCATAAGTTTGCTAATTGCCTATATTTTTATTGAAAATTTAATTTTCATTGAGACAACAATGAACTTATACTAGTCTTTTGCATGGCAAAACTCATCTGGTATTAACTGAATCTCTCACACAAGCTATCTAGAATTGCATGTATTTTACTTTATTCTTTAGGGAACTTCTGGGAACGGAGCTCTGAGCAGTGTCACACTTGCAAATGAGCACCAGCAACTCATTTTTCACCCCTTTTTTCCAGTAGGCATTGCAGAATGTGTCCTTTTCTTTATGGTGGTCACCAGCGATGAGATTTTTTTGAATTAGATTCACAGATGAGCTTTTATGTACCGTTCACATCTGTGCATCTTCTTTGGTGCCCTGTGAGCCACTCAGTCATGGATAAGAAAAGAGAAAATAAAAGGGACAAGAGATCCTCCTCTTGCATGGAGGAGTCAAAGTATAAAACTGTGCATTACAATGGTTTTGATTACTTATACAAAGTAGGTCTTTAACAAAAGGATGAGAAGATTCATTGCAAAAAGACCAAGAGACTATAGTAGGACTACTGGCTTCAATTGCATTCTCCAAGTAGGTGAATTCAGACTGGAAAAGATTTCCCAGCTTGGGTAAACCTGTGTTAAAATGGATCAAAAATTCAGTTCAACTGAGAATTCAAGTTACAGGCAATTGAAAACTGAGTCTTGTTTTTCACAAGAAAGGCTGGCGCATCTCATTTATGGAACATAAGCAAAGCTGCTTATGGAAAGGTAAGTGTTGAAGTAGGTACTTCTTTCCAGCACGTATTTCTCAAACATCCTTGAGAACTGGGAACAAAATCTTAGTCTACTGACTGTTCTAAGGGGCTCCATCTTCCCCTTTCTACTATCTGGAGCCTCTTGCGTCTCCCGTCCTGTGTGTTGCACAAAACCCCTTGGAGCACACATAGGATTTCATTGAGCAGCCATCCCCAAGGAAATAATCCTTACGGGGAAATCTAGTCTCAGAAAAATTTCATGTGCCTGCAAGATAAGTGGGTAGTTGAATGGTGATATTGAGGATCAGTCTAATACCTTCCTGTTGGCTTTCATTAGACACTGATGCTTGTCTACCCATGGATTTAGTTCTTGTATTTTAATTTTCCAAATATAAACCCATGAGAATAACTGTATACAGGAGAAGTCCCACTGAATTCAAGAAAGTATGCATGCTCATACAACTATTTGTGTGACTGTTGGGTTTGCAAGTAGAATTACCAAACCCAGCTGCTACTAGGGAAAAACCGCTCCTAAACCCAGCATGGGTGTGGAAAGAGTTGAAACTGTAAGATCAACTGATCTAGGTTTCAGGATAATATAAAGCATGGTCTTATTCAGTCATTTCATTCATCATGTACTTTTTCCTGCAAGAACTGCCATTTAAAAATCTCAACACAAAGGACTTTTCGACACCTCACAGCTTTGGTTGATGCTGACTTTGTCTGCTTCCCTCTTTGAGCAGCTAGAAGTTGGCACTTAACCTTACTGGACTCTTGGCTGATCCACAGATGATCTTGCAGGCTAAATTCAGGAAGAGATTAAATAATCATGATCTCATCTTGACCAAGAACTAAGCACAACATCTTCCTTTCAGCATAACTTCCCAACGGTAAGTTCCTCCTTCACAACCTTGTAACACACTCTCTCATGCACCTACACAAGCATGAATAAACAAGAAAACAAAACATTATCAAACTGTTTCACTCACAGACTGAAGAAAGCTTATTTTCAGATGTAAATTCCTTGGAAGCACAGATGTTGTTGATTACAACATGCATGGGCATAAGGAATTTTCAAGATAACAGCATAGAATTGGGATTTTTTTTTGACTCTTAGCATAGCATTAAAGAAGATCCTTGTAGCGTTTTAACAATCTGCATCCAATACAGTTGGAAGACCCCTGCTCTACTTAATATTACCATATACAGTACTTCCTAAACTGCATTTTAAAATTTCTTTTTGGGATATACAATATTTCAAGTTCAACTGAGATGTTGTTGTTAAACATCTGGAGTTTGAAAATACGGTACCGGACAATGAAAGAACACCATCCCATAAAACACAACATACAAACCATTTTTCACAGTTCTAACAAAACAAGATTGTACATCAAAATGTCACAAATAGCTCAGTACATTGGTATGATCAAAATAATATTAAGTCCAGCTGATATTGTCACATATTAAGGGCCAAATCCTGGCTCAATGCGCAGTTGAAGCCTAAACAGAAGTTTAGAGAAAATAATATAAAGCCACCCTGAAGTGCTATATTGATAACAATGCCATTTGTCAATCTACCTAAGATTTTTGGCCTGAAGTATGTACTTAATTTGTGCTACGGAAGGAACACATGGCCAGTGGTACTGAGCTCCTGTCCTAGGACACGTCTTTATGGATTTGTCGTGGCCAAGGGCAGTGGAGGCTGAGGAGCAGTCTTCCTTCTGGGTATGAGAGTTTCAGCAGGCATCTATATCTACTGTTCTGCCAGAATTTGGCCAAGAGTTCGAAATCCTGTACATCTTATTCAGTAGTCCCACTGAAGTTAATGGAACTTTTTTGTGAGTAAGATGAAAAGGATTTGGCCCCCAAAGTTTTTAACCCTTTAAGTAGTAAGAGAGTAGTTCCATTGCACTTAGCCCATCATTCACAAATAACTTTCTACTTGCAAACAGAAGATGGTTGTCAACATATAGGAAGTGTTGGCTCACAAAGAGGAAAGCGTGCAGCAACATCTGACTACTCATAGCATTTTGGAACTGGATTCCTACAGGGAAAAAGCGACACTTGCATATGACAATTTCATCCAATGTCTGTCTGAGGCCAAAAGAATTGTTTCTTCAATTCCTAAATACCATCTTATGGGTACCTTAGAAATACTAAATAACTGGAGTATGTATACAGTTATAATTGGATATATGTATGTGTGTCTCCATCAGACTGGATGGATAAGCAACTCATCTAACAGTATTAAAATTTTACAAAAAAATATTGGAGCACATGGATTTTTCAAAGAGCTTCCTAAATATTTTCATACGGAACACATGGTCATGACTTTGGGAAAAGAGAAATTTTGCTGTCATCCATGAGAAGCTTTTGGTGACTGGAATGGTCAAGAACAGCATTTTCATATTTAAAACAAAGTAATCTTACTCTGCTACATGATTCCGTGTTTTGTTCTGTGATTGTGGATTTGAATTATTGTTCATTTGAATTAAATGGGATAAAGGATAATTGTATGCTAATTAAATTACTCAAAACTATGTGACAGTGCTAGTCTGACCAAAAGTCATCGCACTGCTGTATATTCTAATAACATGCTGCACTCAAAAATAGAATTTGTGATTTTAAATTGTGTAGCCAGGATGAAGACACGAACTCTAACTTAGAACTGGAAAACAGGGCCGAGTACCCTGGAGTTTAATCCCAACTGACAGAGTGAATTACTTCATCTCTAATACCGTGTCATGCTCAATGCTGATGCTCAATATGTAGCTGCAACAAAGCTACAAAGAGCAAGAGCATGAGTCCTGAAAATGCTCGCCTCAACAATGTCTGCATTTACAGACAATTTTATAGTGTTCCCCTTTTGCAAAGGAGATAAAAATTTGGCTGCCTTACAAACACTGTGAAGAGCATGCCTTCTCATTGGCACCAGGGCCTGGAGGTGTCAACGATAACCTGAGGAAACTGCATTTGAAGCCTCTACGAATTGGTTAAGGTGAGTGAACAACTGTCCTTTTGGTTATATTAAATCATTTTACTTCCTTGTATTGCTGCTTTCCTTCCCAAACAGAAGGATGTAGACATTTTGTGCTGTCAGCAGTACTTTGGTATCAAATTCTCAGGGGACGTTATGGGCTGCATATCCCTTTGGCTAACGGAATAGGATTAGGATTCATGCTTAATTCCCCCACTGCATGCTGCAATTAGGTATAAAAGTTCTTGGAAGGTAATCTAAGTTGAGCAAAGACTTCAGTCTACTCACTGGGAAAACTTCACAGGCTCCAACAGGCACAGCACTAGTCTAGCCTTTGGAAAAACATGAATAAAATAGGGCCGTAATGAAGGCTTCAGAAGGAGATACATAATGGTATGCCCAGGAGAAGGTTACTTTGGGTGATGTGCCTACACCAGCTAAGAAAGGTGTTAAGGTATCTCTTTGTTCCTATTAAGTCTTTGATTTCATCCAGTTTTCCCATGATTCACCATTTTCCACACATATATCCTGTTCTTAAAGATAGATCCTGCAGTCTTTATTCCATCTTTGTTCTTCACTCCACTGGTTATTTGCCAGAATAACACTGAGTAAGAAAGATGTGCATCTGTGTGTCCTCTCCACGCTCAGACACCATTAGCCCTTGGTGCCTTCTGGCATGAACTCACCTTCTTCCAGGTTTTGCCCCTGCTGTGGCAGCTCCTAGCTCCTTGTGCTGTTGAGGACCTTCTCAGATGAGAAGATAACCCAGCGGTACATTCCTACACAGATGGGAAGAGTAGGAACAGGAGGAGATATACTGACTGGCCTTCATGCCTTCCACCTGGAATGACAGAAGAGTCTCCCTGTCATGAGGAGGAGGAGGGTGGGGCGGTGGTCCGCTCCTTGGTGTACACATGGAGGTCAGGAGAGCAATCTGGCATCTAAGGTAGCCCTTGGCACTGGCCCACAGCACTTACAGGAGCCAAGGTATTTTGTGGATTCAGGTCTTGAAAGCCATGCCACAGCACTAGATGTGAGAATTAAAGGGTTCCATGGCAGAAGATAGGAATCTCTTTCCAACTTCTGAAGGAGGAAATGTTTTGAGAAATTTTCTGTGACCACCACTGCCCCAAAAGGAAAGTATGCACATGCTATACACTATATTTTTGGGGGGTTGGGTTTTTTTTTCCCTTCCGTTTGTCAAAATAGAAAATGCTTAGAAAATAACAAAACTGATCAATTTTATGATGACATGGCACATTTCTGATATATGTTGAGATTTATTACTAGCAATGTTCGACTACCATTTTGGGTTCTGAATGCATTTAAAACTCAGTATTAAAAAGGCCTCACAACAATCTTCTGAAGCAAGTTTATCTGTATTTTACAGGTAAGGAAAACAAGGCACAAAGAAATTAAATGATTCACCACAGATAGTACAGAGGCAAAGTCAGGAAGAGAATGAAGTTCTGATGTTATGGGTTAACTCCCTCTTCCTGCTAAGAAAATTAATCTTATCCATAATATGCTGTTTCATGCCACCTGTATTAAAGATCATGAAAACTGGCCAATTTGCACTGTTAAAACTGTTGCAAAGCCAATGATTTTTTTCCTACTTAAAGGGTTAATTATACTGCTGCGATGGTAAACATTTTTACTTCTTGGTGGTTCGACCCGTATTTAAATACTGACTGGGACAGAAGAGACTGAGCTGGCCCTGGACTCCCTTGTCTTGGTGTTGGGCATGGATATCGTACAACAGGATACACCCACCGTGGCCTCAGGCAGCTCATCTTCCTCTGTCCATTCATTGAGATCTGGGTTATAGCACTGAATGCACTTCTTATATTTTTTCTCTATTTCATTCCAGCCACCCACTAGGTAGATTTTCCCGTTAAGGGTGGAAGCACCAGCTGTACTAACTCCGGTTTGAAGTGGCGCCACGTAACTCCACTGCTCCGTGTAAGGACTGTAACACTCCACGGGCAGAACATCCACCCTTTCAGCTCGCCCCCCCAGCTGAGACCCACCCATGACGTAGACCCTCTCCAGAAGAGACACCGCGCAGTGCCACCCCCTCGGGGTGCTGAGGCTGGACTTATCCTGCCAGCTATCTTTGCTGGGGTCATACATGCACACCGAGCGAGAGTAAGCGTTATTAATGTAACCTCCGGTGACCAGGATCCGACCATCCACCACTGCGCTGGCATGGCAGCACCTGGGCACCTCCAAGGGTGCCTTCATCTGCCACTGGTTAGTTGCAGGCACGTAGCATTCAACCGAGGACAGGCTTCCCTCAGAGTTGCGACCACCTGCTGCAAAAAGGAGGCCGTTGAACACGTTGAGGCTAAAGTGGGTGCGCCGCTGCGTCATGTTTGCCAGGTGAATCCAAGTGTTGAAACGAGGATCGTATCTGAAAGCATTAAAAAAAGAGGGTTACTGTCTCACATGCTGCTCTGCTAAATTCTACAGTCCTGTCTCTGTCCCACTACTGCTGCAGGTGGGTGCTGCATTTTAGGTCATTATTTAGCCCATTAGAAGTCAGTGGAATGAAACTGGTATTCCTGGTTACATTTCCAAATAAATTTAGTTTCTGATTGGAGAAAAATCTGTTTGTATCATTCAAACTTGGTATTACTTCAGTGAAGTAATAATAACTTTGTGTGTCGGTTGCCCAGAGAGGTGGTGGAAGCCCCATCCCTGGAGGCATTCAAGGTCAGGCTGGATGGGGCTCTGAGCAACCTTATCTAGTTGGAGATGTCCCTGCTCACCGCAGGGGGGTTGGACTGGATGACCTCTGAAGGTCCCTTCCAGCCCAAATGATTCTATGATTCTCTGTCCTCAGGAGAAGTTATCTAAATGTTCCCTCTGGGAGCAGAAAACGAAGCATTGGTAGGAGTGTGGCTGTTTATTGCCATTGCATGTCCGTAGTCTGTTAGTAGATAAAAAGTTGAGTTGCCTTACCTCCAGCCTTTGCTTCAAGCTATTGTGTGCTGTCAGCTTTTAGGCTGAACTATTTAAAAACTAGCACCACCCCTTTGACGATTGCGTGTTAACCTATGCACTCTTCTGACCTTTCTATCACCAGTGCAGTCCTTGGATGACTGTAATATTTCAGAAGTGAGGTGTTATTTGGAGTGCACTGTAGGAGAGAAATATAGCCTTCAAGAGACGGTGACATTGTTTCTAAACTCTTGATAAATAAAAAAGCTAGATGATATGAAATGCAGTATAAAGGCTGTTGAAAGATGGTGGATGGTGCATAGAAAGTTGAGATGATAATACCTAAAAGGTGTTTTTCAGAACTTTCTATGAAGCATCAGAAACTCTTGAAATTTAAAAAGTCTCACCTTGTCTGATTTGGTGCCTTTTAATGGTACCTTAGAACATCCTAGAACTTCCTATTTATGTTCCTATTTATTTCCTCCACTTGGAGTAAGTTTTCACAGTTTTCCTCACTTCTTATTGTGCATGTGTAACCGTGGTGAAGTTTTTGCATAACTTCAGCTGCATATTTCTCTTCATTCAAACTTTAATATAGAATAGCATACATACATCCTCCACCCTGTCCCCTTTCTAGTTATCTGAGTAGTTCATGCTGCGTGTCACAAACCAGCTTGGTCTATCGACCTGCATTGTATGGAACAGATCTCTCCATCTCTTTTAAATAAATAACCAGTTACCTGCAGAAATTGCTGACTGCATGCTTGGCTTGATTCCTGGCATCATTCTGGTCTTCCCCACCGGCCACATAGAGAAATCCATCCATCACCGTGACACACTGATTAAAACTTTTAGCAGGCATTTCACTCAGCTTCTTCCATCCATTTTCAGGATCTCTGTATAAGATGTCTCTGCTAAGAGACTTTTCTGTTAGAGCAGGGCGTCCCCCAACAGTAACTAAGACTCTGAAACCTCCACGGATCCTTGTTCTTCTGGACTGAAGTGTATTCTGGTGATAGGGAAGCAAATGATAGTTCATGGCATCTACCAGGAGCTTATGGCAGTCTGCATCTTGCATCATTCTTGGCACAGTTTGAACATAATTGACAAGGTCTTGGGCTGAGATGGTACCAAAACGGATGTTACCTAAGAGATCGGCAGCAAACTTTACTCTTTTTTGGTCAAATTCCAGCCATTTTATTGCAATCTGGAATGCAACAATTTCAGAAGGCAACTGCAAGTCATCATCTGCAAGAAGTTCATTAATCTGATCAAAAGTAAGTTTTAAGAACTGATCCGTTTCTGAAAACTCAATGAAATTGTCTCTAATGAATTTGTGCGCTGCTTCCTTGGTTGTTTTTAGTCCATATGTTTCTGCAATGTTGGCAACGTACATACAATTCTCAACACTGATTTCTTGGATTAGAAAATCACAGCACATCTTTACAAGGGTGTGAATCTGTAGATAAATTGCTGTAGAAATAATACTACCTATTGTATAAAGTGAGAGAGTAAGTTTTCCAGTGTAAGCATAGGTGATAACGGTAGCTAGACCCAATGGTGATACATCATTGAGGTCTACTCTTTGAATGGATGGATCTTTCTTTAAGATGTTGTGAAAGTACTCACTGCTTGAAGCCATCACCACCTTATGAACACTGAAGGATTTGGTTTTGGTACCGATAGTCAAGTCACAAAGAAAATTTTCTTGTCTCATTCTGCTTAGACCTTCCAAGAGATTTGGGCTATAGGATGGGTCAGAAACTTCAGATGAGATGCAGCTGAAACCATTTCCTCCCTCTAAGAGTCCATTCAAGCCATTTAGTTTGCTGAGGGGGCCATCTTCCACAATGATAGTCATTTCATTGATATCTGCTTTGTTCTTTTTCACATTCTTCTTCTTAGGGGCCATGACTGCAATGAAATATTACAGCCAAGAGCTTGCTAAAAATAAAATTAAAACGTTTAGAGCTACACCGTGGTTATGAAATTTAATAGCTATGCGATTATGCAACAAATCTAAGCTTTGTCAATACATATAAATGCCACAAAACCAAAACACACAGGATAATCTATCTTCCTAAGAACTATTATACTAGATTGTAGTGTGGCTGCTTATTAATAACAAGCAATACTTGAATTGTGAAGAATACACCTACAAGTAATTCCTTTTTTAAAAAATAACAAGGTCATAAATTAACATTCACCTATTATTACCACATTCAAAGAGTTAAATTCTCTAAATAAGTTTGCCAGAGTGTAAAGTTTTGTAAACGTATATTTAAATCAGCCAGGTTCTAGACCTGAATTCATTAGTCTGAAGTACAGGAAAGATACGGGCCCTGAACTTTGTTCATCGTTACTCCAGGGCTAGTACAGACTTACAGGCAAGTTCAGAATTTGATCAGGAAATGCTAAGAGTGGAAGAAATTCTTAAAAAAAAAAAGCAAGATAAGACGTAAAGAGAAAGTGAATTTTAATATGATATCATATTGATTTTAGATTTAGGATCTGCTCCAAACTGCTTCCAGGTTTTTGGAACTTTTGATTTTCTAGACTGCTGAGATTTGCAAATACTTTCTACTCATAGCACACTTTGCTTGCTTCTCTATATCAGTAACTTGAAATTTATAACTGTACTTTTAGGATTTTGTGGAGATTTAAGGAGAAGATGTCTAACTTTCATTTCAAAAAAAAAGTCATGCCAACTCTAGCAGGATGTGTTATTTCAAACAAGTTCTTCATGTGTGAAGGTAAGAATTACTCCCATACAGTTATGTTAGAACAGATATTTGAATTACATGTGTCAACTCTAGGCAAGTTCCACCTCTTGCTGAAATGAAGAGCCACGTTTTTGTCAAATACAATGTGAGAGGGCCCCTAAGTAGTTTTCAAAGGAGCTATTTCAAACAAATATATGTATATGCAAATATACATTGAAGGAAGGCACTGATCCTCAATAACACAGTTAAAACAGAATTGCTGAGATCAGCATTCAAATAGATTCAAACATAGCATTTATCTCCAGTACATCTATTGATTTTAAAACAATTTCTACATGCTAATTTTCTTTGTGATCCTTGCGCTCATAAAAAACAGAACATGAAGAAATGCAACTTAATGATAAAACAAATGACTGGCTTATTTTAGATACCTTAATAAAAAGACTTCAGGAATATTTCAATCTAGAATCTCAGCAAAACAATTTTTCCTTAAGCATACAGCATGTAACAATTAATTATAGAAAGGAATGGTTGCTGCCTGTGAGCACCAGGATTTTTTGGGGGCTGCTGCTGGGTGACAACCATGTGCAAGGCAGGCGAGCGAGAAGACCATGTGTGCCAAAAGTGTCCGTGTCAGCCCACACTGACGTGAGCTGCCATCCCCGAAATGTCGGTGTGCCAGTGCGGGGGTCAGCTGCTGCCCGGTTTCCCCCCGCTCCGGCTGCATTCCAGAAGCTGCATCTGTTGAGACTTATCAGAGTCACCTCCCAAAATAGCAACCTCTCAGCAGCTTGCCATTTTAAGACAGGTTCAATCGAAGGTATAGCTGGTCTTTTAGTATACTTGGTTGTTTAACACAACTTTTGCTGCAAAAAAACCCTGTGATATTGCAAGTGTCGTGGATATTTATTTGCGTAGAATAAAACCAAAACCAAAACTTTTGGATGTCTCTGTATGTTATCCACATAGGTATAGCTTTGCATATGAATAGCCACAACTTTATAGCTGGCAAGGGCACATTCTTTTGGCAGTCATATTTGTGGTTCTTAATATTTTGAGAGACCTGTAACTTAAAAATTTTAATATGGGCACCACTTAATGTTCATTGCCTCACTGCGTCATTGCAGAGCTCATTTAAATACGTGACATTTTAAGCTCTCTGTTCAAAAATGTCCACTCTCCAAAGTTTTTTCCTGAAAAACTTTTCCATCAGCAAAAATGTCACCAGCTAGTTAGTGTACAAGCACGCAAGTGACAGGACATGCAAAACCAGTGAAACAAATCAAATGATCCTATAATAAATCCAAGTTACTGAACTTTGAAAACTCTGGATGATTTGGTTTTCTATAGCTGTTTGCTTTCACCTAAGTTATTTCAGCTTAAGAACAACTCATGCCAAAGGACACTCAGGGTCTCAAAACAATGCATTCAAACAACAAACCTTCCCCCCACCCCCCAAACGTTATCTTCTAAACACTATCAAAGTGAGGAGTTAAAAACCCCTTACCCTCCTCAGAAAAATGGTGTCCCAGAGCTGTCCAAGAAGCTGTCAGTGAAAATGCCTCTTCCTTGGAAAATGGGAAGACAAAAAGAGAGGAAATGTGGTTAAAAAAAAAAAAAGAGAGAGAGAGAAAGATCAGAGGCCACTTGGTAAATCCCAGCTTGTGGTTTCCAGTGTGACACTTTGCTGTCACAGCGAGCAAAAGAGACCGGAGCCTGTGCTCGGGTGCTCTTTAAAATGACCCCTCCTCTCCGTGCCTCGCTCCTGCCTCTGCCCAGCCACGGGAGCTCAGCTTCCCCGGGCTGCCCGGCATCCGGAAACCGGGGGGACAAGAGCCTGGGCCCTCCAAATGGATGTGTATGAAGGAGGAAAGGAAGGGGAAAGTGAAGAAGGTAGATCCACAGCAGGTAATAATTGTCCCAGGGAAGTGCAGGGTGCACCAGTGGGTTCCTCACCTCAAAGCTGGGTGCCTGGGCAAAAGCCAGTATGCTCGGGGAGGGGGAACAACTTAGATTGAACTTAAGGAAGAAATTCTTCCCGATGAGGGTGGTGAGGCAGTGGCAGAGGTTGCCCAGAGAAGCTGTGGCTGCCCCATCCCTGGAAGTGTTCAAGGCCAGGTTGGACGGGGCTTTGAGCAACCTGGTCTGGTGGGAGGTGTCCCTGCCCATGGCAGGGGGGTTGGATTGGATGATCTTTGAAGGTCCCTTCGAACTCAAACCATTCTGTGATTGTATTATATGATCTAACATAACCAGCAGGAAATGCCAAGGAAAAGCTGGCACTTTAGTTCCACTTTCTTAGGATTTCGGTGCTTAACTCCGGGCAGAGGGAAGGAGATCAGCTGATGGGGATTCACAGCCATGCCCTATTTCTTGGACTTAGGTCGCTGCTTCTGTAAAGACTTGCCTCAGCTTTCAAGGATACTGGCTTACAGCCCCTGATATATTTGCAGAGAAATGTGAACTTTGATCTTCTGTCTCTCAAGAAGGTGTCCTAACTTGTGGGTTCTGCCATAGACCGGAATAGTTTACCTCCACCCCTTGCCAACCAAGCTCAGGAACAACATAAAGCAAAACCTCCACATCCCAGGAGAATTTCAGCCCATGGGAGAGATAAAAGAGGTGTGAGTGACTGCATGGGAAAGGAAGGATATTGGGGGGAGTGGAAGTCAGAGAAAGGGAAGATTTTCTCTTGGCTGCACTTTGTATAATGCCAAATCTCGTAGTTTTACTCAATTGCCTGCGGGCTCGGATAGGCTATTACAACTGCTGCAAAATAACACTTGTCATTTTGAACAGAAGGGCATCGCTGTGCTAGTGGAGTTACACAAAGTTACAAGATAAAAATGAAACAACAGAATAGGGCATGAGAGACAATCAAATGGGTGAAACAAGAATGAAAGAGAGGGAAGTGAAGCCAAGCCCTCCCATCAGCAACAAGGTGACCATCTCTACTTATGGAAAACAGGGCCACAGCTATGAAAAATTAAGGATGAAGCCTTATTTTAAGACATGTTTTAGGACTTCTCCTTACTAGACTACCTTTTTTTTTCTTATGTGCAGATTCCTACTGCCTCAAATATACAACTCAGTATAACATCAACTTAATATGTAGGATGACATCTGTCATCATCTTAACACATCTCAGTGTATTTTAATTTACCAGTTCAATCTAATTATAAAATTCCTTACATGGACAATTATCTTTAACTTTTTTGAAGCTCTGCCTGACCAGGAACAGCTGTAACAATTTTTACACAAAGAATATATTCCCCACTGTGCTTCATGAGTTTTAAGAATTTATAAAAATCAGGTGTTGTAGAAAGAACAGGCATATTTCTAAAACAGGGCTCCTGAATATATACATACTACTGAATCTGCGTTACTCAGTGTTCCCTTCTCTAACAGCTCATGCTCAGACTTCCATCAATTTTTATAATTTTACCATGTCCTAAAAAGCCACCATTTTTCAGAGAAAGAATATCTTTTTTTCTTTTGTTATTTTTGAGTTAGGTTTTTTTTTGGTAAAGGGGACAATTCTCTAGAATGAATATGTTATCATGATCTGTAGAAAATAAAAGATTATTCTAATTTTCATACCATAGTTTTAAAATCTACTAGCACATTGTAAAATAAATTTAAGTCTTATTTAGTCTCTACAAACGTGTTTCTGATATCCTTATATGATTCAGTGTTGAAAAAAACCACACCAACAACTGAAAATACAAAGCCAATTTCTAATTTCTTGGAAACGCTCAGCATGCTTTGAGCTGCGCAGTATAGAGAGAACCATCTTGTGGGGCATGCCTCGACACCTCAATGTATTAATGCTGACGCAATCAAACATCTCCAATAGTTCTGAACCTTTGAGTGTACATTAGGGCAAAAAAGATGAAACCTTTAGTTACTTGGTCTTCCCAATCAGAGGACAACTGAGAGCATACTTGGATATTATGCGGCATGCAAGCTGGTCTTGGAACTAGTCCTTCTTGTTTTCCATTAATTTGCACACAACAAAGTCTTTTAAAAAATAAAGAGTACCAGGATTAGCTGCAAATGATGACAGATTTTTTAAAATCAAGCTTTGATTTAATATGTTTTTTTAACTTTCAGATATTCTTAACATCATTTCCTTCATATCTTCAAAGTAACCTGTTGCCTTTCTGATTATTTCCTTTCCAATGGCATAGAAATTAATTACTGTAAAATATTTTTATATTGATTGAAGTCCTTGCAATCAAGTTATGAATTATCTTCTCAGTTAAAAGAGCTGTAGTACATTTTTTGGCAATATCTTAAGCCTGTCTAGATATATCTTTTTAGGTATATTGGGGAAAAAAAAAAATTACTTTGCTCCATCATCAACTAGTCTATGTGAGTGGCTAAGGGCAATACCATCAATCCATGCAGAAGTAACAGGTCATGTAGTAATGTTTTAACATTTTTAGGGGGAAAAAAGTGCAAATATTTGAAGAGAGTTGTTCTTAGCCAAATAAACAAGAATAATTGTTACTATTTGCTCCATGTGCATGAGTTAGATCAGCAATAGGGAAAGTTCTTCTATCAGCAAAGATAGGCCTTAAGGCAAGTATAACCATCTTTTCTAATCCATGCAGAACTGTTAGTGCACTTTTTCTGGAAAATGAAAAGCCTTTTCTTTGAAGTCAGGATGCTTTGGTTTGTTGGTAGAATGCCATCGTCACAGCACAGTGACATGGAGATCTACCTTGGTCAATTAAAGAAGTTAACGAAACTCAGGGTCAGCTTTAGATCGTGACTGCTTTGTTTGCTCCGAGCCCTTTGTGTATACTCAGCCAAATACTGTGTATCCTCAAAGCCCATATTTAGTTCACTATGCTAAAGTTAGGAAAAATACCTTTAAATGCATTAATCTGAATGGCTTGAGTAATCGTACCAGCCATGCCTTTAGGAAGGCTGAAGGTCCTTATGCAGATTGGAGACACTGTGAAAACATATTGAATTTCAGTGGGAACTGCAGTCTTTTCAATAAGAAGATGCAAAAGAAATAGCTTTTCTTTTTAAGATGCTGAATAAACGCACAAACTACTACTGTTTAAGATCAAATACACAGGCCTTGATTTCACAGAAGGCAGCTTTGAGGAACTGTGTTCAGCAAGACACCCAGTCCCAGGTCGGTCACTCAGACCTCCCTCTCCCAGTACGCGATCACTGGCTCCCAGTTCACTGCCCAGTTTTGCCCAGCCAAGCCTCTTGCATCAATCCACCCCCGGAAACTCTCACCTAGCTCTTCTCCTTAGTTGATACGAAGCCCATTTCTTTTTTTTGGTTTCACTCTTCCCTCGGAAACTCCCTGAGCCCTGGCAGCAGGGCATGGAGAGGACCCTTGGGATGAGAGTTCGCAAGCCTTGGAGCAGAGCTGATGGCACAACCCAGCTCTTGAGCATGTAGTGACAGAGCAATTATTGGAACTGCATTTCTGTGTGTGGCAGCCCCACTTCTTCCTGATGTTAAATTAACAGAGAAACAGGCACATTCTTTAGCCTGACATCCCCTGGTTGGGAAGCATTAAGAAAATAAAGAACAAATGATGAAGAGGACACCATTAGCTAAGTTAGTACATTAAGAATGCAAGAAGAGGCCTTCAAGGGAGGAAGTTCTGGTCATAAAAGGAGTTAAGTTGATAAAATGTTACCACCCACAGACATCAAGAATAAACTGTCTGAGAGCAGGACAAAGGTAATCGTCGTAGCGGGAGATTGCGACCTCCAACTCAAATGGCCCCCCCAAAAGAGGGCAAAACCCCGCTTCGGGAGCATGCGTAGTTAGTGTAGAGGTTTCATTAGTGCCATCTGAGGGTGCGTACTGATTTACATTAGAAGCGAGAAACTTGTAACTAACCCTGAGTGTGAATAACAACGAATATGTAGTGTACTATGAATATGCGATTCTTTTATTGTATATAATGTGTATCTTCCTGTGGCTTGGTGTGCGTGCTAGGCGGAGAGATCCCCCATGCACCCGGCGCTGAATAAAGTAATGCCTGCCCTTTAATACACCAAGCGTTAAGGAGTTTCATCCCCTATTTTCGGTGACACTAACAGGAGTCCTGAATCGATGCCAAACAAACCAATCCTCGTAACAATCAGCATTGGCCGGCAGTTTTGAAGGACCAAGTAAACTTGGAATTCTTTCCTCTGCCAGTTATGACAGGTGATACAAGAAATGCTGCAATGAGACCTGAGCTACAAACATTTCTCTTGTTCTAGGAAAGTTTTTGAGGTTTTAAATGTTCTTTTCTTCTTCACTGGCATGGAATCACGATCTTTCAGAATAACTGGGCAGAAGTGCGGCAAGGGGATTTTCCTCATCCCAGAAAACCCAGTTACTTGATAATTAAGGCTTTCAAACAACGTATGGGAAACCCAGCTTCAAACACATAATCCATACGGCAATCTGAGCCTCAGCTTCCCTACTCAAAGATGACTTTAACCATAATGCTGGTGTGGGCTGAATCTCTTCCAGGATTTCTTCTGCATAAATGCCACTTTGTGTAAGTAATTTCGTATGATTAGGGCCAGAAAAATAAAGAGCAAGCAACTAGTTGCAGATGGACAATTTTAAGGGTTGATGAAGTCTCCACACACTGTGAAGACGAGTTAATTATTTCTGTAAAATAAACAGATGAGCATGGGAACCAGAGAGTCAGTCTGCAACAGGGACCTGCGTTTGTTTTTTTCCATATCCAACGTGAGCACTCTACCTACTGTATGGCCCTACCAGCTATTTTGGTTTCTCTACTGATAAATTTGCTACATGCTGTGCCAAGCTGTAATAAGATCTATTTTGCAAGAGTAGTAACCCTAATATGCAAATACCAGACTTTTGCCTACTTAAAATTCCCCTGTAATTCAGACTGGATATACTCTTTTTAACACTTTCCCCAAACACCACTTTAAAGAGTGAAAGGTGTTCTATATATTTATTTTAATTATAGCTGCATTAACTTCCAAGGAAATATTGCAAACCCATAGATTTTTTTAGGAGGGGCTCATTCAGCTTGGAGTCTTTCAAGCACATGCCCAGCCCCAGCAAGCTCCATGGCAGAGATCCTGTTTCAGCTGTGCAGTTCACGCAGCAGCAAAGGCTGATTCCCTGTCCCACGTTTTTTGTGACCTTAGGTAAACCATAGAGGAGCCATGCTGAAAGTTGCAGGGCCCAGAAGTGCTCTGTCACCCTCAAAAAATAAATGCATTAGCCATCAGGCTGTAAATAAGGAAGGAGAGAAAGAAAAGGATGTCATCTTCAGCCTGAGTGCTGCCCTCGCCTGCGGGTTAGGGCTGCAGTGGGGTGCCTGGGGATGCCAGTCACGTCTTCATGGGCTTGGCCTCGCTACCCCTACGCAAGCCATTGTGCTTCACGGCTGCTAAGCAGCCTTACAGCCCCACATGGGCAACAGAAATGCCACAGACCTTATAATTACCTGCAGGTAACCCAACAAGTTTACATGAGCAAGTGTAAATCAGTCTGACGCTAATGGCGTCCCATCTACCACCTGGTGCATCGCAGGGGCAAAGACCTCTCACGGCTTCTCCTGAGGCTGGCACGGCTGTACTGACAGACTCACCTCGCTGTTCTTGCAGGGTAAGAGTACCTGCCGTGGCATTTCTTGGGGCAGGCTGCTGTTCCTGCCCTGACTCACCGCCATGGGCTTACTTCCATTATAGCTGTGCTTGCTCAGTACCACACTGCCTATTCAAATAAAGTCAAAAGAGGCAGAACAAAGAAAAGCATGTAGTCTTTATTATTGCAGATAGTGTGGTAACAACCAACCAGGTCAGCTGCTGCTACCCGCGAAAAGCCGGGCGGGGAAGAG
>NW_009628415.1:0-6946 GCF_000690535.1 Cariama cristata | reverse complement strand
CAAACTTGCTGAGGGTGCACTCTGTTCCACTGTCTATGTCATTGATGAAGAACAGCACCGGTCCCAGCACAGACCTCTGAGGGACACCGCTCGTCACCGCCGTCCATCTGGACATTGAGCCATTGACCACCACCCTCTGGATGCAACCATCCAACCAATTCCTCATCCATCAAACAGTCCACCCATCAAATCTATACTTCTACAATTTAGAAAGAAGGATGTTGCGGGGGACCATGTCAAAGGCCTTACAAAAGTCCAGATAGATGACATCCGTAGCCCTTCCCTTGTCCACTGATGTAGTTACTCCGTCATAGAAGGCCACCAGGTTGGTAAGACAAGACTTGCCCTTGGTGAAGCCATGCTGGCTGTCTCAAATCAACTCCCTGTCCTCCATGTGCCTCAGCATAGCTTCTAGGAGGATCTTTTCCATGATCTTCCCAGGCACAATATTGAATGGAAGTATAGCATGGCAATAAGAAGTATATTTTTTAATATGAAAAATCCAGCAATTGTTTCAAATTCCTTAGAATAGCATGAAAATGCTTCACATTAACACACCAAAACCGTTTTTGTGTGGGTTGACTTCAGTTGCATTATGAACCTCCTACACTGTCCAGAACAGAAATCATGGTGATGCAATGGTGACTTCTGCAACCAAAACCACTGTTCCTTGGAGTGCTGAACCACAATGGAAATATACAGCAAAAAGGTGAATTCACTCAAGCAAACAGTTCAGATCATATCAATAATTCAGAAATTTCAGTTTCTGTTTCAGAATGTGCATATATTAAGTTATGAAAATATATAAAGATTTCTTTTTTTTCTTCTCTTCTGAGCAGTTGCAGGATGTCCACATTTTGCTCCCTTGCAAGAAGAAAGCAAGAACTGAAATACTAAAATCTTCCGCAGTGGACATTTTGAATGCTGTTTGGCTTTACTAATTTCTAAGCATTCATTAAGTTAAGAATTTGTATTCATAGCGTTACCCTACCTGCTTCAATTAAAACAGGAAAATCAACTCTCAGAACAATCAGTTTGCTCCTATTTCAGCAGTTCTTAGACATTTCCTATGAAACTGGGACTTCACTGGTTTTAACACTACTTGTTCTCAAAGAAATAGTCTGTAACCCTAGACAAGGCAAAGAAAAAAGGGTTAAAAGACAAACAAATAAAAGACACAATGTACGCCCTTTTTATAGAGAAGCACCTGAAGCTTAGGTGACAGTATTTTCAAACACTTTAAATGACATATTGCCCAAGGATGCGTCTACCTGTGTCCATGCAGTTAGATCTGGACTGCCCTGCCTTTACCCAGAGCTGGGTAACTGTTATGACCATGCCAATATGCGTTGTATTTCAGCATATGTCCCTTAGCAGAATATATTTACATGAACATACACCCGTACTTTGAAGCTGGCTTTGTTTAGTCAACTCGGAATGTGGGTAGAGGAAGCTGGGTCAATTTGCATCCACCTGTGTAGACACACACATCCAGGCTCTGAGGAACTAAATCCCAATGCACTATGTCATCGTGAATTGGCAGCTTTCTATCTCTGCATATCCATCCACAAATTCAAACTAGCTTCTGGTTAAAATAACCTACATTCAGTCAAAAACACTTTAAAAAGGAATATTCTAGCTGAGCTGCTCAATGTTTTTGAATTCCAACAATTTTTTACCCTGGGTCTCTTTCTCTGCAAGGCCAGAGTTAAACGGAAACAAAGTAGACTTGCATACATGGATAAACTCTCACAGATTTATGACGTGAAATCATTTGAAGAACTCACGCAACAATACAACCTTCAGAGGTAAGGTTTTCATAAATATCACCAATTTTGACAGAGATACAGCAATCCATATCCAAGTGTGAAAATAAATTGTAAAGACGCCAAAAAACGAGGCAGAGTTAAAGGGCAAATTACTGGTCTCTATACAGCGCTAAGTAGTGCGAAAATAGGTAAGTCACAGAACAATAAAGAAAAATAAGAATCACAATTTCTGATGAGTTGACTCCTGGGCAGATATCTCCTACACTGCACATACCATCACATCCTTTCCATCAGTGAGTGATTGCCAGTGGAAAATAATCCCTCTGTACTCTAATAATCAGTAGTAAAAGGTGAAGAATGGGGCTAATATCCTGTGGAAAATGGGAACAGGAAAATAGGTCACCATAAACATAATTTTCTGGTGCTATTCACATCTGCAAAATATTGTACATATAAATATATAAGCTTATATGGAACCTTTGACTTGACATGCATTTTGAAAAACACCCAATCCATTATGTTCTGAAAAGGAATTCTGCTATTCTGTTTGTACAAAACCACATTTATGCAGGAAAAATTAAAGCAGCTCTCCCAACACCTACGCTTAAGAGGGCTCTATTTAGTTATTAGATTAGTAATAATGTAATGGGAAAGGGAAAGAACTAGATTATACTTAAAAGAAACATCACAGTCCCGAAATAACAAGAAAATGACAACAAATTGCAATGAGGGAAACACAGACCATATTTACAAATCTGGAAAAAGGAGCATAGAAAAAAGACAAAGAACAAGCCAAAAAAAACATTTTTGCATCATAATATGTACAACATTACAGTATTTGTAGAAATGTGTAGCTTTGTTGTAAAAGAAATCCTCAGTGTAAACATATAAAGGTATAATACTTCTAAAAAAACCCCCAAAGTTAAGATAAGCAAAATTTGAATAATTCCAAGGGCAACATAAATGATGTCCATTAAAAGAAACTGAACCCAGTGACCCTCAGGACCCCAGGGAGATCTGAAGCTGCTGAGGTTCCCTGTTCAAGATTCAGCCAGTAATAAGGCTGAGCATGTTTCCCCAATGCACATATGGGAGTAGACATGATAGATCACCAGCAGATAAACATAGGTGGTAGAGCAGTGCCTTTAGATGCACCAGATACACACAAACAGTACTCTTATAATTAACACAAATGTCCTGACCTTCTCCAGGCTGGCCCAAACTGTGGTCCGTCCAATGTCTAGCTGTAAGACAAGCTAGCCAGAGTACTTGCCAACTACTCTGATTTGGGTTTGCTGGCATCTCACACACACATACAAAATAGGATGAGCACTCACAGAGTTCTCTCTATGGATAGAAACAGGGATTTACCAAGAAGTGAGGACAGACCGTGGCGTGGTCACGGACAGAACTCAGACAAGTGTACTGACCTGCAGTTTCTTTACATGAGACTGCCCTCTATAATTACCCCTCTTCTTGATTTTTTCCTCTCTTTTCTGACATTTTATTGTTCTCCTAAGCAGCCTATAATAAGTTTTGCACTTTCCCATAATCTCCTCAAGCATCCCGTAAGAAGGTTTACACACTCACAATGATGCCCCTTAAATATCCTATAGTAAGTTTGCTCTTTCACATCAGATCCATAATACTCTCATTTCCTTTCTGACCTATCACAAAGTTGCGGTTGATTCTGCCCAAAGTCACACTTGCCTGGTACCTTTAACAGCCCATCCAGCAGCTCTGGTCTTTGGTTTGGACTTCGTTATCTACTGCTCCCTTAGGGTTTCTGTATCTGTGTCTTCAGGTTTTTGCTTTTCCTGTTTCTTGTCTTGACCTTTTAACCAGATATTCTCACAAAACAAATGCCCTACATTGCAGCTATCCTTATAGAACCGTGCCTAACATTCAGCCTAACCCTATCTTTTTCCCTGTCCCTCTCACTTTCTCTATGAGTAGCTTTAGGCATTTGGGAGAAATTGGAAAGTGAGCAGAAGACAAGAAAGGGTGGGACATATTCTGTAACACACATCTTGCTGCGTACCCATGTCCTTTTTCTATTCATCACGTTCAGCAAAAACCGCTGTTAAAAGTACCTGATTGCCTGTAGATTTCTAATACAGAACATATAAAAAATACAATAAAACTGTGATTCAACTTGCTTTGCTTGACATCCAACAATTCCAAAAAGTGTTCAGTGTTTGCTGACATGTCCAACTGCTGTCTCAGAAAAAATGTAGTAGGGAACAACTTTACAGCTATTATGTACAACATATTCTAGCTTTGAAGTGCATTCACGATGACTGTTTGGATCACTGAATTTTTCCACATGGATGTTTAATTTCTGAAGGTTAGTACCTTTTCCAGTTTCTTTTCTTGTATGTTTTTGAAATGTACTAAGTGCAGTGCCAGACTGCCTTCAATTTCTTTCCTGTGTGAATTATTGCTTCAATGACTGTTGTAGTATTTATTTTAGAAGTGACTAATAGAAGAGTGTTACTGACTTCTACATGCTTTGGATGCCTTAACTTTTGGGCATGTTTACAGTGGGAAATCCACGTGTATTTGCTTTTGAGTAATATTAGTATTGCAGAATTCAGAACTACCAAATATTTTGTGACCAGACTGTTCAGCTGCTGACCTGACAATAACTATTTCTAAGACAAGTCATCCTTACTCTATGGAATATTCTGCAAAGTGTAATTACGTGTTCAGTGCTGACATCTAGTACTGTCCCTCTCTCATTTATTAATACAAGAGAAACACATTCTAAGTGCCTTTCTTCTCTACACACGGCGAGCATTTAGTTATGGCATATAATAGATAACAACTTCAGTAGAAGGCAACAAGTAATACCTACTTTGGCATCCCCTTGCATATGTTGATTAAATGATGCATGCAGTAAAGTGGGACATATGGTTTTGCCTCGGAGAAGCAAACAGAATCCATGTGTCCCACATTCATGATGTGTAGTCCTACCGCTGAGCTACTGAAGCAGCATAAGGAGTCCTGCCTTCAAAACACTGCTGTGTATTTATGCATTTATTTGTGAGTTGGAGTATTCTGGGAATACCAATGGTCTTGCAGGCAAGAAAGGCTGAGAAATATTTGACTCATGCAGCCAAAGAAAGTTAGGCATAGTTCCCTGCAACCAGGCACTTGAGTAAACAAAGAAAAAAAATCTGTATGAGAAGCACATGTATGGAAACTTGATTGTATGAGACTTCCTTTTTATTCGAATGCATTTTTACATATCCTATGGAAACGATTTGAAATGTCTTTTTCATTCTGTTAGCACTAGTTGTACACCTGCGTGGTCCAGGTAAGATTTACAAACTTTTCAGTGGAGAACTGCCATGCATTTTGACAATCCCTGCATAGAAATCAACAATAACTAAATGCTACATTCAGCTGAGACTACCCTGATGTATTTTTTAAAGGCTTAGTACTATTCACTTCAATAAATGGATTTCAGCTACTACTGTAGAACTACAAAAGAATAGTCAAAACCTTTTTTCCTACAAATGTTTTTGGATTTGAGCAATGACTATTTAGGTTATGTATCTGTCCACTTGCATACTTGAGTTGTCACTCAGTGTTCTAAAATATATGCCTGCTTATATATTCTCAGTGTTAAATCAAACTAAGCAACAGATGTTGCTTTTTTTAAATGACAAATTAAGATTAATGATGGAGTGAAATAGATCAGTGACTTGATAGATTTAAGAAATGCTTGATATTCATAATGAAATTACAAATTGTATAAAAATATTATATTAATATTCAAATTGTATGTTATTACACTTAAATATAATGGAATAAGATTTTAGTCAAGATAGGACCAATTATTTTATTTCTCTGACAATTGCTATTGTGGCAATTGTCACTATGTGCGGTCAGGCAAATCAGTTTCTTGTTGCAACTTCAGAAAGTAACTAAGACGTGACGTTAATGACCTTGGAAGGGCAATTTCAAAACCAGGGAAATAATGCTTTCAGTTTCACTGATATAATGAAGAGCAAAACAATATCTTTGCATGGAAAGACACACAAAACATACCAGCGAGCTAGGACCATGTAGTGAAAAGGTGGTATGATAACAAGGGATTAATGGCAATGCATTTTGGCTGATGGTAAATTATTGCCTGGTGAAGCCAGCAGTGTGTTAAGTAAGTTTTTCTAGTTAAAGGCAATAAGTAGAGCTTGCTAGAAAATAATGATTTGCTTTATTCTGCTTTGACATGAAAACAAAGCCTTTTAAATGCTACTGCAAAATGGAAGTGTGTCAAAATATCTGCTTCATGTTGAAAAGGTCAATTTTTCAATGCAAGCCTTTCTCTCCTGGGTGTTCGTTCTTGATCAAAACCTTTACACTGAAAATTTTGTCAAAAGAAATGCCTGTTTCTGAAAAGAGTTTTGGCTTCAGCAAAAGATCTTGCTCAAATGTGATTGTTCCATAAGCATCCAAAATAGTGAACCCTGGTATCCTGGAGATTTGTGGTTCCTTGCCTCTAAACTCCCTTCAGTGCACCCCACCGTACTGAGTGTGACATCCTTACTCAGGGGCAGAACACTCTGTTGGTTCACCCTAATTTCCCTCCTCTATGGATCTGCCCAGGTAACTAGCTAGCTTGCTGCTAGCAGAAGAAATGGATGATCACAGAGTTCTCACAATTTTTGTTTCCAAGAACAAGGAATTGAGTCTCTCTCTTCAATAACCTATTTAGGAAGGTGGAGCAAGGGGACAAGTGTAAGAGATTAAAAGGGTTAACATCTGGGGATGCCTCAAAATTTGTTGCAAAATCCATTCCGCCCAGCAACAGAAGTGGGCTAACACAAGATGGAGGGGTGTGCTGGATGTTGCACAGCTCCCTGTTCTGATGGGCTCAGCATGCCCTGTATGGCCAGAGGTCACACAGAGTTAATTTTGAGGAAGGGGTTTATGACCAAACGAAAGACACCTCATGACTACCGGAGCCCACCCAGGTACCCCAGACCCATTTCTCGAACTTTCCAAAGCAAAGATTACGCATGCGCCAGCCAAGGCAAATCCCCTCCCCTTGGCCAGAGCCAAAGTCTATAAAAGAAGAAGTTTCAAGGAGTCACGTGCTAGGCCACCACCAGAGCATTGCTGAGTCTGTCATCATCATCATCATCGCGGGATCCAAGGGTGGTGATATC
>NW_009628414.1:11733-24333 GCF_000690535.1 Cariama cristata | reverse complement strand
AAAAAAGTCTTATGAGGAGTGACTGAGGGAGCCAGGGTTGTTTGGCCTGGAGAAAAGGAGGCTGAGGGGAGATCTGATCACTCTCTACAATGACCTGAAAGGAGGGTGTAGCCAGGTGGGGGTTGGCCTCTTCTCCCCAGTAACTAGCAATAGGACAAGAGGAAACGGTCTCACGTTGCACCAGGGGAGGTTCAGGCTGGATATTGGGAAGAACTTCTTCACTGTTAGAGTCATTAAGCATTGGGACAGGCTCCCCCCGGGGGGGGGGGGGGCAACATACCACGAGGTGTTCAAGAAAACGTTTAGATGTGGCTCTTTGAGACACGGTTTAGTGGACATGGTGGCGTTGGGTAGAAGGTTGGACTTGATGATCTTTGAGGTCTCTTCCAACCATAATGATTCCATGATTCTATGACTCTATGTTTCTACCTTAGCCATCTTTACCTATCCCAAAACAAGCAAGATGGAAAAGGTGCTGACCCAGAGATTGTGCTTTGGGTATTTTTTGCATTACTATGAGGTGGAAGTCTCATGAGAAAAGAAAAATCCCTGTTCTCGTGAAATACATTTTTTAAAGCACAGCTTTGAGGACTCCAGAGGTTCAGATAGGCATCCAGCATGAACATCTGCAGGTTAGAATCTCAGACTTCCCTAATCTGATGACCCCATTTCACTACAAATTGGTCTCTGTACTCAGCTGGTTGTGGGTTAGTTAAAACCAGCCTCTTTCTGCTTTCTGCTTTCCTTCAGAAGTTTTCACACTGAATACATTTGCACCTGTCAGTTCACAGGAACCTATCACTGTCTTCCAGGAACAAAAACCATCTGAACTAACTGTTGATGGGCTTTTATGACTCATTGAAGCCCAGAGCTATGTGAAACTGGCTTTAATTTCTAAAAATCAATAATACTTTTAAGCACTGTGTGCCTCTGATAGTCTTCTTACGCTTGTGGAGAAGCGAATATACTCAATATAAAAGATGAAAATAGATTTTCATTCAATTTTAGGCTGAAGTAGTGTTTCTGAATACAGCTCTGATAACAAAGCTCAGTTGTTGGGTTTAAGGGAAACAGTTGTGTAACACATTATAGGCATCTGAGTCTACGGCAAGGAAAAAGAAAGATGAACCTGACCAGGGTTTGGCAGAGAGGAATTATGATTTCAAAATAAAAATGAAGACTTTCTGGAGCTGAAGCACTTCCTGATGGGCTGATAATGCCATGAAATTTGTTTGTTTTAAATAGTGCCATTCTCTTTTGTCTGGTGATATATGGAGCCCATTGTGTGCCACAAACAGCCATTTGGTGGTGTGTGAGTCACAGCACAGTTTCCTTCCCACTGCAAGTCTTTTGTGCCAGTCATAGAAAAGGAATAACAATCTATCCCTGGGTAGGTATTGTCCTGTTCAGGCCATTTTGGAAAGCTACAAAATGTCCTGGATAATATAGCTTGAATGAAAAGTTTTCATAGCTTTTTCAGATACTGCAAGCTTTTTGTGCAAACCCAGTTTAACAAACAAACAAAATCTATGTAATTGATGTTCCACCCTCTCTGCAATGAAAAATACAACAACATATATACATATATATGTATATATATAAAAGTCACATTTCAGAAGTCCGCATTTGCACTGTTCATTGCTTAGCTAAAAAAATACAACACATTCTTGGTGTGCTTCCCATTTTGGATCCTCACAAACGTGAACATTAACCCCCCTGTGGGCTGCACTCACATGTTGGCTTTGTGCTTGGCCATCTCTGCTGTAGCTTTCAACCCTTGGTTACACCTCCATTAAACCATCCTTCTTGCTTTGATAACAAAAGGAAGTTCTCAATTTGCCACTCTGTCAGTATTTACTTGTTAGCCTGCCAATAGGTTTAACACTTTTAATTGATTTACCACTGATTCTTCATTACCAGAGGAGTGATAAAAGATCATGTGAGCACACTGTACAAGTGAGTTGTGTGTCTCCTGTAGTATCACCTCTAGACACTGCAGAGGATCTTGGTCTGTCTGCAGCGTGTACAGCTGGTAATGAGAACAAGACTGATGCTAATCACAAAACGTGGTAAAACAACGTGAAAGCATCACTTTTCCAAGGTATTGCAAAATTTTTAGGATACATTTAAAATCTTCAAACCAGTTGACATGAAGTAATTAAAGAAACAGTGAAAAAAGAATGAAAGTAAGCATTGTATGGCTTTTTAAAATGATGTTTGACTTTGATCTCCAGTTGTCACAAAAAGAACAATGCTGCTATAGCAAGACAGAACTTGTGTTTGCTACAGGAAAGATGATAAACAGTTTTGACTAGGGTCCTGTGAATATCTGTTTGCAAACGAGTCATGGAAATTCAGAATCTGCTGAAGGAGTCAGAAGATAAAACTGGTTTGGTGCAGAGTTAATTTCATTACTCCATTAATCTTATTTCTGAGCTTGTTTAACAGAAGCAGATTTGCAAATGACTTTGAATGGAAGATAATTTTAATTTTATGGGCACTTGTACTCAGAAGTAGGCGTTTTGCAGATGAAAGCATACGGTATTGGTATTCTCCCTGTCTGTTGTCAGGATGGGATGATGCCAGCCCACTCCAACCTTCAGATGCTATGGCAGTTTGTAGAGTTTCTGCCTATAAATAATATACTTTCTTACAGAAGAACTCACTAAAAGAAGTCAGCCTCTGTGAAAAACTTGTTATGGATCACAAGGAGACTGACTACTGTCTGCAATACTCACCAGCCTCTAATAGCCATTAACGCCTGAGAGCTTTGACTAAGATTAACCATTTTCTCAGGAGCCTTTAGAAGCACCCAATCAAGACCTGTACGCAATTTTGTGTGGACAAAATACCAAAGACACTTCCTTTAAGATGCTAGGATCTGTCTTGCAGCAAACCAACTAGAAAATAGAGCTGTGTCTCTTCAAAGCTCCTGACTGCGTGATATTCAAAGCCTATGAAGGGTTTCTGCATCAGTTCCCTGTGCGCTGTTAAAAGGAGTAATTTGAGTCATGGAAATACTTCATGGAGCCTCCAGATCTGATCATTCAGCACCATGTTTCACCTACTGATCCATTCATATTTTTAACAGCAGTTAAAAACAAGAAAAAGTTTCTCATGATCATGTCCTTGCCGTAATATCAGAGCCTTCTTTTTCTACTGAAGTACAAAAACGTAGATAGCTAGCACTGAGGTATTGTGGCTTCGTCAGATATGGGGTTACAAAGCAAATTTATCCTTGCTTATATTCTTTGTAAAAGTTGCCAAGATGTGTTGTGTTGGGTAGTTTGTTCTGCAGTTCTGTATACTCTATTTTAGTCTCTTCAGGACTGTGCACGTGATACAGCGGCAAGTTTCTGCTATTCAGTTCCTTCAAATAAAAGCAGAGTACTGAGATGCATTAAGTGCACCTGAATTAATCAAAAGAGCATGTTTTATGGATATGCTTAGTGCTTCATTTATCAATGAAGAATTTCAGATGCTGTGAGATCTGTAGTGTATCCAATTTAAAGTTGTTCTTAAAGACGAGAATTTGTTTATTTCTTATAAGGCTATTTAATCATGGTAAGCTGATTATGGGATTATTTTCTGTCTTTTCCAGTTAGTTAAATCTTACCATTACCACTACTTCTCAGAACCATAACAAAAGCTGCACTGGCAGATCCTGCCACTCATGAGGAGAATTGATTTCACCTGTATCTTCTAATTTTTAAAATCAGTATATATTCTTCATATCTATTCTATTATATGCCAGTAAAAATTTCATTAACACTTTTTATAGTAATGCCACAATAAGACAAGTCACTGAGACTATGATTTAACTGGAAACACTACATGTGTACCTAGTACCCTGTAGAGAAAGCAGGACCTGTATCTTTTCCTTCATTCCTATGGAACCTACATCTGTCTACAACAAAGTCTGGTAGATGTTATATTGCATTTGCCGTTAGCTGTTTCAGTTACTTGTATCAGAATGACCGATATAATTATCTGGAAGTATGGAGCTATTCAGTTCACGTACTAAACTAAGAGTATTTGAACATAGGTTAAGTTTCAACAAAATCTGTACATTTATCATTTTCCTTTTTGAATTAGAATCAAATATCAAAGAATATCAAAGTGCTATTTTGTAAAGTTTAGATTTTATTAAACAGCTCTTATGTACTTTGCCTTGAAAGCAAGCAAATGAACAAACCCAAAATGTAAACACACTTTTTCTATAAAGTTAAAAAAAAAGTCCTCTTTGCTCCTGGCTTGGATACTGTTATGAATATATGAGGATTCAACCACAACAAAAAACCATCTTCTTCCTGGAAGAGAACAATTTTTTCTGCATCTTGACTCTAACTTGCGTTCTCACATTTTGTGCCTGTTGAAACCAAGGTGCGAGTAACAAAGACATCATACATGGCATTTCGGTCGTTACTGCTCCTGGTAAAACATACAAGATTAATTTATGACCATTTACCTACATACTTCTGTCTTTAATGATTTTAATTCATCTTCACTCAAGTGAGATCTTTGATCCTGAGGAGATCTGTCAGAAGAGGCTGATATAGTTAAAGGGGGCCACCACAATCACTTCTTGTGAGTTGTAAAGCAGCTTGTGCAGCACATCAGAGCACGCTATGGCAAGGTGGGCGGTGGTCACAGCGGGTGCAAACCCTTCGGTGTCTGTTCTGTTAAGGCAGGCTGGCCACACTTGGTTAACTGAGATGTCAAAATGTTAAGAGCACAAAACTGCAGGTCACATTTCACGAGCTAGAAAGAGACATTGCTGTCACATTTGATGTTTCCCATACATGCATGCTCACCTGGTGGGAACCAAGTAAGTACCTCATTATGCAATAATAAAGAAGAATGAAAGTAACCTCTTTGGCAAAAACTCCTGGATATTTTTCTCTTCCAGTTCAGCATTCCTAGGAATTCAAGAGATGTCTTGTTCAGCAAAATTGGTAGCAAATTTTCCCCATTTGGCACTAATTACACCTCCCTGTCAGTTTTGCTCTCTTTGTCTCCCTCTCCACCCCATTTTTGATTGATCAGCACCTACCACTTGATGAAGAAATACTACGGTATCTTAGATACTGTTGTGTGGCTGCTGATGGTGAGTGCTGCCTATTTAAATATCATTGTAAACTAATTGGTTGCTTTACTGGTCACTCATTGAAGTTTGTGGTAAAGTTTTTGGTTACCAAGGAAACACACTGTGGCGAAGGATAAATTAAATTATAATTCAAATATTGCCTTTAATGGGAGAAAGGTAAAGCTGTTTTCTAATTTTGTGACAAAGCTAACATAATAGGAGCATTTACATAGTTATTGTCTCATACTGTATTTCCACATTAGATAAAGTAGCCATGTTATGTTTCCTCCTTTGTGTAAAATAGATGACTTTAAGTAAAATGGATTATTTGCTTCCTACAGTGATTTCAGCGGCACTGTTTGCAGAAGACATAGCTAATCAGCATGAGAAAGCATGACAAAATCAAACAGAAACTTATAGTGCCCATGAAATTATTAGGTCATTTTGCATCTTGAAGAGCGAGACTCTCCATTCAAGTGAAATTGGATTTTAAATTCTCACTGTTATTTATAGTGATTCTTTCCGCAGTATGGTAGGTTTGAAAAGAACTGCTTATTTAAAAAAATTATCATTGGGAGTCACTAAACAATCTGGCATAAGTAACTCCCAATTAAAATAAACAGAACCCTGCAAGTAGGAGGAGAAGAAATTAAAAGAGGAGCAACTTAAGAAATGAAATTAAATGCCACTTTTAAGCAGTCAGATACTAATGCAATCAAAATTACTAACCCAAAATTAACATTCTGCTAAGGGAAATAAAGTAATTTAAGAGACCAGATAATTTTTTGTCATATTAATAGTGTCACATGGTCACAAACCATTCCCTTATCTAATACAGTAATATTCTTTCAATATGGGACATATTTTCCTTTTTAATTACTTAGCTGTTAAAAAAAAATTTACACTTTTGTTCCCAGTGGATGGTTAACAAATTGTGATTTATGCTTTGCTTCATTAGAACTGGGTAAACGTGACCTTGACATACTTCTTGCAGCTTCCTCATGGCAGAGGAAGGAGTTAATGACTGTGACTTGCTGTGTGAATTCTTCAGTGTCCCCCCAGAACCTTGCAATGGGCAGATAATTTTTTCCCTGTCTCTGCCTGCTACTGATGTTTTTTTTGCTTTCATACTTCTCCTTTATAGGGGGCAACTCCAGCTTGGGCACATTAAAGGAAAAGGTATTACGAAAATAAGGTAAGTATGTTTTCAAAACTCAAGCCATATCTACCTTATGATGAAATAAATCAAACACAGAACAGTCTTCTCAAATTCCTGCCTGGAGGTGGTTCTTAAGAGTACAAATTGACAAAATAAACCCTCAAAAGGCTTAGGATTATCTAAGTGGTTTATGGTTTGCATAGCCATTTCTTATTGCAATCTGAATAGCAGGGAAAAAAAAGCCATGCTCACCTATTGTAGAACTACACATACCTAGAAAAAATCCAGTTCATGTAATTATCTCCTTAAAAATGCTGCTCAGGAATGAGGCTTTTAACTCTGCATAAACCAAGATAGCGAGATCTATGTGACCACCCCAACAAAATGTCACCACTAGTGATTGTACATGAATGTGCACATCATAGGCTTTCCAGATTAGTAAAAGAGCCTCTTTACTTCAAGAGAGGTTGAGGTTATCCTTGGACAGGGCTAGAAAGGGTCTTCCTTGTCTTAACGACAGAGAGCCATGCCCCAGTTGGACTCTCCGGCTGGTGTGGGGGCAATGGAGGGAGAATCAAGCCCTGTTCACCTCACCTAGACAGTAACAGCACATACGGTCTCCTGCCCAACCAAAGCTCCTCTATATGCAGCTTTTATTTTCTCTCATTACAGGGGGTTAACTTGTTCTCTTCACCAGACTGTTTTAGTGGTCTGTAGCACACCCTGTCATTAGACACTCTTGACCATTATCACATAGATCCGTATACTGATATGTGCAGAACCTGCTGCACAGAGTCATCATTTGCTCCATGGGAAATGTTTTCTCTTTCACGTGGCACACCACACCACCCACTCACCTCTCTTTTTCCAGACCTACCCCAGTGATTTTAACATTCCAATCACATGAGTTATTATTCTTGCATTTAGTGTTGCCAATTAAATCACATTTCCTCTTATCCACAGGAATTCCCACTTCACACGTCTTCCTACCCTGGTATTTGGTATCTAAGAGACTGAACAATTTATCTTTGAGTTTGTTGTCTTTATAGTTCTGTTGGTTGGTAACAAATTGATTGTGGCTTAATGTCCCTTTGCAGCCCTCTCCCCTTGTGTTAGCTGCCTTCCAGCCAGCCTCCAGCTAGGGCTGTACTGCTCACATATATGATGCATGCTGTGCAGTTCATACAGGCCTACCATGCACGCTTTCTTTTCTGCTCTGGAAGGGAAATAAAACATAGCAAAGGCAGGTCATAGCAGCTGTCTCCCCAGTGGCAATTTATACTGACTAGTTTAGAGCTATCCTTGCAGAGAAAAGACTTCCTCCCATAAATATCTTCTGTCTCTCTGCTGGTGTCCCATTCACCCGCATGAGGGACCTCTGTGTATTTCTCATCATTAGCATTCTTGTGCATTAACAAATAGTGAATCAGATTCCTCAGATTAACTTTTAAGAAGTTTAAAAAATCAAAATTAAAAACACCCAGATAATAATGATAATAATATTTGTTTTGGGGTTTCTAAAATGTTCAGGTGTTCTGAAGTCTCATTTTCAAACTTTCCCTTGCAACAGAGAGAGCTAGAAATATGTTTCTTACATAATGAAAACTGAGACTCTCATTTTGGGAGCTGGAGCCTGAAGAAAAATATTATTATCATGAGAAAAATAGCATCAATAGGGGAGCTGGCAGCACTTTAATCTTGTGTGCATCGCAGGAGTTTTGGCAATCACAGCCCAACTCTTTGTTCAGAAACGTGTACCAGCTGACCAGAACAGACCTTCGGCCTCAGCGTAGCACCCAGTGGTTTGGCGAAATGCATTCAGGTAGGTAAGTTCCTAGCTGGGATGGTCTGGCACCATGCATATACTCCAAATAAAAATACAAAATCTGACATTTTCAAACTCTGAAGTGCAGTTCTTAGTTCTGGATCTGAATTTCAGTCATGATTTGTATGTCCAAAATGCTTTAAGTCATAATCCTAGGAATAAACAGTTCTAAATCTATGGGGAAAACAAAGAGATATTTGAAATGCAAATGCAAATACTGTTACCCTAACTCCCCCTAACGCAAATTCAGCCCCTGCAGTAAAACCCCACAGTTTCAGTGCTGACGAAGCCAGTTTCTTCATGAATCCTTGGCAACTACTCCCCTTGAAGGACATTGGAAGGATGTTGGTTTAGCAGCAAGACAAAGTGACTGTCCAGCTTCTCCTGAGCTCTCCTTTTCATGACGGCACAACTTTTTTGTCTCCTCCTAGCTCTTTCCTTGTCTGCTTTAGTTTTTGGAAGTTCTTTGCTGTGACAATGCAAAATATGCTGAATGACTGATTCTGATCTTGACCAACTGGTATGCAGATTACTTGTGGAAATATGAGAGCTGATACTTACTGGGAAATACACAAAAGCAGATTTTCTCCGGTCAGTGACAGTGCGGGTGAAAGAAACCAACAGACAGAATACAGGTCTTTTTTTCTGTTTTGTTGAGCTGGGTGCCTGTAGCTATGACTTTGACAGCTGAGGGTGCTCAGCTGTTCTGAAAATGAGCCCCAAAGCTTCTGCCCTCAGCAAGCTTTTATTGCTTCAGCTCTGATTGATGGGTTCAGGGAACTGGAGCCTAAAGATAAGTCTTTAATGGATCACTAGATTGTGACTGCCAAGCAAATTATTGTGTATGGGCTTTACAAATTGTGCTACCTAGAAGACAGCATATTTCAGGAGTGAATTTTTACACTGAAGGGAAAACAGCAGCATTTTCAGTAGTGGTTTTAATGGCTGATTTTTGTTCAGAATACTTACTTGCTGCTGTCTCCTTTCTTTGCTCATTCTTCACTTAAACGTCTCTCCTTTCTGCCATATACATGCCAAAGTTAGTAAGAAGGCCATTTTATTACTCTTCTTGTATTATTTTGCAGCTGTAAGACTTTGTTGCTGAAGTGTTCAACACTAAAAATAGTACAGATGAATTACTTTCTAGAAAAGAATGTTCATATGTGTTATTTAAGGGAGTTATTCTTCTTTATGCTTATTTTCACATTTTTATTTGTGATACATGCAGAGAGAGCTTGGACACTTAAGTTACGGCCTCTTCTTTTGTCACTGTCATCTTCATAACATTTACTGTGCAATATTTAATGGTTTAATATGGCTTTTCCATACTGGGGTAACACTCATTAAAGCAGTTTTCACAGCATGTTCATGTCTTTTATCCAGACATGGATCCTAATTTTATAACAATATTAGTGTCCAATAACCATTTTTGTGTTGAGCATGTGTTGAATTGCCTTGGATAAGGATTGGAAGCAATTTAGTCTAACAGCTGTAATACCATTTCAAGTATTGCTTATCTGTGAATTGTTGCTATTGCTATCAATAACCAACCTGGAAATAATACATACCTAAAGAACTCGCAGTCACTAACTGCTATGCTAATAGGTCTGTTTAAAGGTTCAGAGGATGGTTTGTTATGTTTTGAGCAGGTTAATTTTTTTGAGTTAGATTACTTCTTTGTCATTGTTTTTATGAACTAATTTGTATATCAAAGGTTTATTCAGTTTTGTGTGAATTATTCCTGATTAAACTTGAAGTCATAAGAAAAAACACTGTTTTAGGGTTCATACATGTATATTAGTGTCCATTGATTGTAATGCATAACAGACAACATTTTTTAATGTTAAAAAAAAAATAATTAAAAAAGTAGCAATTAAATATGTAGGTGAAAAAAGAATTTATGGAAGGATTTGAATGAGAAAAAGCTGGTAAAAATGTTAAAATGTAAAAGACAACTTTGCTTCAAAAGCATTAGGAAATCGGAAGTCAGCATTTGGTAGAGTAAAGCAAAAATTAGAAATTGTATACTAATTTTCATTTAGAGATGAAATATAAATGGCAGGTATGTGTAATGAAACACATGACAAATTTTGTTGTACAGGCCATCATACTACAGATTTTGGCTTAAAAAGGGACATTAAGCTGACTTTGATTAACTAGAGAAAGAGGAATGTTCTACTTCTGGACCTGAAAATATGTCACTTTTGTGTCACTAGCGGTAATGTGAACTTGGATGAAAGCAAAAAAAAAAAAAAGGGTTACACATTCACATTTCATTAAGCCAACAAAATATTGAAAAGAATAACACACATTTTCCAAGGGTAGTGTAGTAGAGTTCTGGGTACCTTAGATGAATTTTAGTTTTATTTTGCTTGGGTAAGCATTTTGTGATCACCACAAAGCCCTCATAGCAATGAAAAGTGCAGAGTGAAGTGAGAGTCTGAAATGAAAATCATTAGTTTGCCTGGGATGTCTCCAGGGGAATACAGAGATACTGAAGTTTGCAATATGTTATCCTCCAAATTCTAACATTTGTGCATAACAGAGGAGTAGTAAGTACCATTTATAGCCCAGAAAATGAATCAAACCTTATTGAATGAACAGTGATGGACAAATGCATCCAATATAGCGGTCATTTTACTTCTGTATATTGTGCTTTTATTGTTAAATGAGCTGGGTCATGTTTTGTCTTTTCTGTGTTAAACCCCCACAACTACAAGCTGCTGCTTTAACTCAGGTAAGGACTTTCTAAAATAAATGTTTATCTTAACTTTGCTGACAACATGAAATAGTACCAGACTTTGAAATCTTTATGTCTTTCAAATAGCCTTTTCATGTTTGCTGTCTTCTGAGGTAGAATAAAACATATTTTTGGTGCCAGGATTTCTGAATACCACCCCATATTCAATAAAGGTTTCTGAAGCATGGATATAGGAAGAAACCCACTTCTTAGGAAGCCTTAAAGAGCCATAAAGAGGTGAAAATGTTAGTGGTCTCTCACCAACATGCATCTGTGCTACTACACCACTGACTTAGTTGGTATAAGCTCTCCCCAACTTCACATACAGTATATGTAGACAGATGGAAGAATAAAATTATATTAGAGTCAGTCCTGGAGAGTAAAAAATGGGTGTGCCAGAGAGGATATTTTTTGTGAAATTATACTCCTTTGTTTTTCCCCAAACTGTTTTAATGTTGTTGTTGTCACTATTGCTTTAAGGCTGTTAGTATAGCCAGTCTCGTTCCTGGAATGGACAGACAAGGTCTAGACAGACAAGTGCCTAGTCAGCAGATTATTTGTATGACTTCTGAGGACACATAAACCTGAAACATGATATATATATATATTGGCTGCACACCTGACTTCTTCATACAACAGGAGAGAATGCTTTTCTAGAAAGGTGCAGAGTAATACCGAATGCAAATAACCTAGATCAAAGACTCATCTGAAAGGAGGTATCTTGAAATCTGCTCCACATCCTCTGTCCTGAAAGGAAGTTTAGGCTTATATGAAAACTATTAACAAAGACAGAAGAGAAAGAGAGATGCAGAAGTGAAACCTCACAAAATGCAACAGGAGGATGAGATGATGGTAATCACAAACGTCTTTTTCAAATATAACTAACACAGATTTTGTTGGAAGAAGGAAAAGTATGCCAAGGGGGTCACAGTCAAAGATTTTCAAAAGCAAGGAAAACTGTACTGGGATGGAGACCAAGCATGGCATAAGATGAACAACCTGACAAATCAGTGTTTGCATGTAGTATTGTAGTGTGTAATAAAAAAAGTAAGAAGGCTGTGCTTGGAGGAGACATTATCTGGATGATAGATGGTAAGTGGGTGGGTTGACAGTAGATAGACCAAAGTTCCTGAGTAGATGCAGATGGCATATTCTTCCAAATTTTACCCTGACTTGATCACATCGAAACGACAAGTTTTTAATGCAATGATTCCTCTGCTACTTTCCATTTATCATCACAAGAACAGAAAAAGTCATCCAATATAAAATGTATGAGACTCTTGAAATCCTGATAGGACTGAAATTTAGTACCTGTGATATTTATATTTTACAAACACAGGAGATTAAAATAATGTAATGCAATGTTAAAAGAAGCTTTGAAACAAGTGCAGCTACAAGTCTAAAATTAAAGGCAGAAAAATGTGTGCTGTAAGAAACCTTGTCATGGTAGTTAGGACATGTGATTGATAAATGTGAGAGCAGATATAATAAGATAAAACACATAGATGAAATGCCACCATTTACTATCACATCAGAATTTCTGTGGATCTTTGATAATTTTGTGTGGCAAATTCAGACCTTCTGTTTCCTCAGAAGGCCAAGTTCTTTATGAACTACATAAAACAGACTTTGTGTCCATCTGGGATAAATCACACAAGCGTGCCTTTGAGAATTTTAAAAATGGAATGATCACATCTTCAGTAGTGGCATTTTATGCTGTTTCCCAGTCCCCCAGGGGAGACGTCATCCCTATTGCACTGAGATGACAGGGAACTCCGAGCACACTCTTT
>NW_009628414.1:0-11690 GCF_000690535.1 Cariama cristata | reverse complement strand
TCCTGGTCAATATATGGACTTCCAAGGATTTCCATGAAGCTTTGGAGCATATTATTAAAAATATGTTAAATGCATGTTAAGAAATGTTGAAAGACAAAAATCAGGTTGTCCTTAGGATGTCAAAAAATTCCTTAAGAGTTCAAATCTATGCCAGGAGACCCGCAAGTTAGCAGTAACTGTCCCTGGCACCTGCTTATCTGTGCATGCCCCAAAATGTAAATTTGAAGTGTGTGCGTAGGTGCAATCTTGTTTGTCACATGAACAGTTTTATGACTGGATAAATATTCTACATGAAATGATTCTGTCCTTTTCACAGCAACTCCAGGTCTGGGCAGACCTATGTGTTTTAAAAGGTTATCAATACCTCAGACCAGTCTCACACCAGCACATGGACACTGGAATGGTAGAGTATTTGGGGCATGCCCACTTGTTTTGGCTGGAATACTCCTGGGGTACTCGACGTAGCAAGGTCTCACCCAGCTGGTCACACCTCCACTAAGTGGCATTGACGATGGAGTAGGCAGGAATGTGTTTCCAGTACAAGCTCAGTGTTGAAACTGTTCACCTTGGCATCTCAGCAGTACCTCAATGGCACCGTCCATCCCCTTCTGCCTGAAAGACCTACTTCTGTAAAGGACAATACTTAGCTCCTTTTAGAGAGCTGACGTCCTGCATATGCTGAGATGCCTACAGACACCAGACTGGGGAGGTAATCAGCTCTACATATAGTAAAACTGAGGGAGCAAACTGGATCGAGAAGGTTCAGTGCTGTCCACGTCCAAAGAAAAACCCAAATTGCTCTGAACCATGTTCCTGTCAAATGCTTATGGCTGGGCTAGCCAGGGTCTGCCCAGAAGTCAGCTATTTATATGCAGGGCTGGGCAGCATCTTCTGCCTCAGAAGCCTGCCAGCACTGCGACCTGCAGTCAGAGAAATGCTTTAGTCAGGAGGAACAGATCTGGCATGGAGTATTAAACGGGCGTCTGGATCCATTCAACCAAGGGAATATTCTGTATCCCAGTAAATATGTCTGTTGATTGAATTCTGTGTGGTTGCGTACAGGCAGTGAGGAATCCAGAATTGTTGCTGTTATTGTGCCTGGCCTTTGGCCAAGCAAGAAATCTGATCTCAGGAGCATTGAGAGGGGCTTTGTTAATAGAACAGAAACAGGCATCATGTTTGTGTATGTGGTTGTCCATCTCCTTGTACAGTGGGCCTCTTTAGTTTCTGTGCGGTACACTGGGTACACACAGAGGCCCATGGATGATCTGAGTATCAAATAAATTTGAATGACAATTAGTCACTCGGCTTTGAAGATATTAGCTTTAGATTGTTTGGTTTAAGTCTCTCCATCTGCGTAGTACACAGACTTTCCAATGATGTAGATACAGAGTAGCAGGTTATTTGTATACTGAGCTATTTTTGAATGACATTTGATAAGCTAAAACCCCATCATCTTTTGTACAGAGTTTAGTAATATTCAGAATTGAAGACTTATGTACTGTGCTGAGTAGTTATAGCAAGGGGAAGAAACAAGCCCTCCATTTTAAGAGGGAAAAAAACCAGGAAAGGAGCTTAGAATCACATATTCTATTCCCTTGGTCTTAATAAAATCAAATTGAGAGGAAGAATATGCAAACAAGACTACTTTACATACTTATGCAGTAAGGAAATACATTTTCAAGAGAGCCAAACAGCTGAAGGCCAACTATTCTTTTCTCAGGCAAAATAATTACATAAACCTCTATATATAAGGAGAGGGTGCACAAGTGATAGTCATAGTGATGATGCGTTTCAGCTTGAGATCATAATGGATTTCATAGAGTTAATTATTTATAGACTGTGTTACTTAATAGAGAAGATTAAAATTGGCGTTCCTGGAAAGTACAGAGAAAGGAACGTGAAGGTGTACCTAAATAATGAAGTAGCTGACCTAATTTTTGGAGAGGAGGAGTACATGAAAGCACTGAATCCCAAGACCTTCACTCAAGTTATGAATGTGATTTTCTTTCATGTGAAGCTCACAGAAAATTTGCTGCATTTAAGACTGGAGGTTTAAAAATCTCCAAAAAAATCTGCATATAAAGTATCACAGAAACTTTTGAAATGCTACCAAAAATCCTTGTGTAGTTGGCTGTTTCAAATGTCAGATATTTGCTAGTCCATCACGTTTTGAAGTTGGGAATCTCTTGATCAACTCTCTTGTTTAAACAGTGAATGATTTCATTTTGGGAGTTTGAAAATAAATGAAAGCTGTCTTTAGATAAGTCTGAATAAATGTTATCTTTGCACTTAGTAGAATCACCTCCTGCTGCTAAACAGGTTGTCTGCCTTGGCTATGCAATGGGCTTTTATCCTGTTCTCTTTTCATTAACAATCCATTAGATGTTTTTCTTTTAATGTAATTAGCATGTCAGTTGATTTTGACTACGAACAAGGAGAACTCAGCCAAAAAGAAGGTCATGCAACACATTGATAAAGAAATAAATCTGAGTTTGCTTTTTTTTGGGGGTGTTATTTCATTAGAAAAGGCTGCGGTACATCCTGGTCAAATCTAATTGTGAATTATCATCTCATTTCAGCAGTTAGTCTCCTCTGATGTCCAGCTGCTAATTTCTAGCAGAGTTGCCAGTGTGAACTATCTATGTTGGTGCCTCCTGGATGGGAGGCTTGCCCTGCTAATTTGCACGTTAGTTATCAGTAGATAGAACTGTTGAAACTAACTCCCTTTGGAATAAATCTACTCTGCTTTTCTTTTTAGGGCAAAATAATGCTACTTGCCCTATAAGTGAAGTGAAGCTCACTTGTGTGCAGCTTTACCTTCACTTGGATGAAATTCAAATGTTGGTTTCTGCTTAGAAACCTAACCCTTTCCATTGCCTGGAGTCTTCATTGCTCTGCTGTTGATTTGTACCGTTGTACTGGGTTTAGGTGATGTTAGGAAGATCACCTGAATATCTCTGGGAATCCTTCACTGGGGCAGCAGCAACTTCCTCTTGGTAGTGAGCTCTAAAAGCATCAAGCTACAGCTGGTGGCCTAGCTCCAGGTCTTTTTATTATTCTTCAACTCCTTTAAAAAAAAGAGGGTTTTTTTTTTTTTCCTTTTCTCTTGGAATGATAATCTGATGATAATTTAGAAAAGATGACAGGTATATCAAAAATGTAAATTATTCCTCTATTCTGCTATTATTGTGAAGCTTCGATTTTCTTTTGAAAATGATATGTGTCCTGGCTACTTATAGCCTTTAAAAGACTGTGGATAGTTTCTGAGAATAAGGATTCTAGTTAATAGCCAGTGTAATGATGAAACAGGTTATCTACATTCATCCTATGTTCCCAGTAGGAAATGTATCTCTCATTTACTATTCAAAATCATTGTATATTGTGTGTACTATTAAAGAGCTTCTGTTCTTCTGCTATTAAAAGTGCCTCTGACCTAGACAATACTCACCTCTTTTTATTTTATGTTTGAAAATGTAACTAGACTGTGTATGTGATGAAAGATGATTATGTGAGTTCCTAGTAACCCCAAAGAACAAGGGAACAAGTAGATATTTATGTTTCCTTTAGTGAATTTTGTCATTTTTTCTTTTTTTTTTTTTTTTTCCCTTTCAGTTTACAAGATCTAGGGAGAAATCTGATTGTAGTGATCACACGAAACGGTTATAAATGCCTATATATAGTACTCTCTGCCCTTGCAACTGGAAATGCTGTCTGAAGAAGGATTTGAATAGACTTTGTCCTTTCAATGCTAGTTACAAAACTTTTGGTTTCAGTAAGCAAAATCTATTTTTTACTGCATGACTGTAGAAATTATTTTTTCTCTTTCTGCAATTGGAAGTTTTGAAACAACTAGGAAAAAAAAAAGATGTGTTTGATTCTAACGAGATTAATATCACTGCTTTTTTCACAGAAAAAAAAAAAGGGAAAAGACTTTATACATCTCTAGTTGAGAAACACCAGACACACAGATGGGGACAGAGATTATTCTCTTTGATAGGATACACACTTAGCGTGAAGGCAAGGGAGAAGTTTGGGATTTGGGGTTTAAATTTATTCAGTATGAACACTTTGGTTGCTTATTGGTACTCTGGTGATAAGTGTATAGTGTGAATCAGAACCCTTTGAGCTTGTTGAAACTTGGGGAAGTTGGGCTTCACATGCAGACTTTTCCAGTGGGATTTAATTCAAAATTAGAAGTCTAAGTGTAGGTGTCTACAAAGCCTCCAGATGTCTAAACTCCTTCCGTGTGGAAATCTAGTGTGGGATTCAGCTACCTTGTTATAGCAATGGGAGCTACTTAACCGTGTGAGATTTACTGCCTGAACTTGAGCTGCCTCTCCAGGAGGTGGAGATCTCTTGTGAGTCCTATATCACATCTGTCCATCCTTTGCAAGCCTCTTGGGTGTCCTGTGGCACCTTGGACACTCTGTGGGGTTGGCAGCTGGATTCTGCTCCCAACCAAGGGAGCCTGGAGAGTCATTCACCTCACCCAAAAGTGGACAGACAGCCGACCACTTAATTTCATGTCTGTCTTATAGGTCTTGCATAATATCACCAGTCTGTGATATCACTGTGCAGATTTTGGACACATCAGGAAGGATCTGTGTACTTGGGCAATTATACCAATGCCTTTGTGGCTGATCAGCTCAGCAACTCTCCAGGCAATTGTGATTGTATTGGTTATTTCCATGGACTCCAAGGGGGAGTTTAGACAGAAAGGGTGCCTATAGACACCCAAATCAGGTGTCTCTAATTAAGGTCAAACATAATCCTGGCCTTTCTATCAGTTGAAAGGCCAGAATCTGGACCATAGTTTCTAATACACTCAAGCTTCAAAGAAAGCTTGACCTTGGATTCAGAATCGTGTCTTGGAAAATCTGATCACTTGGGAGGAAATAGGTAATAATCTTAAAGTGTGGTTTTATCCTTCTTATCAAATGTATTTTTCACATACGGAGTTTTCATATGCTCGTTTCTAACATTTCTTTTTGGAAAGGACATATCAATTCTCTGCTTCTGGTTTATTTTCCAGCAAAAGTCAGGATGCATGGGTAGAATAATTATGAAAGGTGAGCTACATAGTGGAAAAAACAGCTTGGGAAAAAATATTCCTATTGCCTTTGTTTTCTGTCTAAAAGGATTTGCAGACACTTAACATATGAAAGCTGAAGCATTAGACAGGAGCTCCATTGAGCTTCAAGCTCTCTTTCAGGCAGAAAAATTACTTAGCAAATTTTGATACATACAAAGAAAGAAGAGAGAGAGAAAGAAAACGCACCACACCACAGCCAAACGTGGTAAGTAGGACTATGTTTTGAAATCAAGGGGCCTGTGGAAAGACAATGTAAAAGGATAAGACTAGAGATTTAATGTGGAAACAAAATTCTATATTCCACCTTATGTCATCACATGTTGCTCTTAAGCTTTGCTATTTGTAATGCAGTTTTGTTTCCTTGCAGTTTAAGTCCTGGAAAGAAACCATTGGCTGTCCCTTGTAAATCTTTAGAAGAAATACATTACTTGGGTTTGGAGAAATTATCAAGAAATTTCAGAAGTATTCTGTATTATGGGTCAAAATTTTGTACAAAGGGCTCTCTGCATCCTCAGCAATCCTCTCTTTTTGTAGTGTGTGTCCTTTCCAGTTTTACTATAGTTATTCTTTACAAAATCACTCTCAAACACTATTGGATTGAAATATTTTGTTCTTGCGAAGAACCATGCCCTCTGCATTCTTATAGCTGTTAGCTGTTATGTAAGCTGAACACAGTTTAACTACAGTTTTCGTAGTCAATTATTAATGAATATTTTATTCTATGTACTGTATTACTTCACCAAACGAAACTGCTGTGAAGTTAATTACTGTGCAGCTTTTTTTAAGATGAAAATGAGAGAAAATGCTTCTGCAGCAAAATTCATCTATAGAATTTGTTGTATCAATACAGGATAATGCCAACCACATACTTGGGTGAGCAAGCAAACCAGCTCACAGCCTTGTCCTATTGTTAGGGTGACTGATTAAGCACTCGAAGAGCTGAATCCTGGCAAGGCAAAAATCTGCAGCTTTGTAATTCAGACTGCATTCAGTTGCACTGGTAGGCTGCCATATTCTTTGAAATATCAAGCTTTTTTTGATGTTTATATTTTGACCTACTCAGATCTTAATGCTCAGTTGAAAATATGTGCTTTCCACACTCCAGGCTGCAGTGGCTTTCTGCAGGCAAAATTCAATGGGAGGGACTCTTCTGTTCTCTGCAGCACTCCAGGGGTTACTGGTGTTGGCAGCTGCTGGTTTTTTGGAACGTTCAATCCGCTCTTGATGCTTTCAAGCATCTTTTTGCTGAAAGCTATTTAAGTCCAATTTAAGACATATATTTCTGCCATTACAATTGACATAGGTTTTAATTTCAGGCTGAAAGAACATCGATTTATTATTTGGCTTTTCATGGTGGTTTTATAAAGGCTATGTTCTGCCTGCCCTTCTAGAAGAGAGAGTACTTGCAAGGTTTTGGGGGAAAGTGATGGGTGGCTGTGGTGCTGAACTGGGACATAATCACCGACAAATGTTTTCAATTATACATTTCATTACAACTTTTCAACGTATCTTTAACTTCTTGGAGCTAGAATTCACTGTGTGCATTTGATTGCAGTCCAGCATCCAGTGCTGATAATCCCTGTTTCTTGGTGTAAAGATGCTCAGTGTAATTAGAGACTATTCATGACAGCTAGCAACACAAATCCTTTTTCAGATGTTGTGGCTTTCACAGCATTGCTTATATTTTTTTTTAAAAGCAATTTGTTGCATATCTCAAAAACTCAGTGACAGTCTTTTACTGCTGAACTTATGTTCTGTTTCAGCAGTCTTCATCTTATCATAGCAAACTTTTAAAGTCTTTTGACTGAACTCTTAAATGGCAAAAAATTAGGAAAGGTGAGGTGGAGAAAATTCAGCTAAAAACATGTGCTAATGGCTTTGTGCATCACACTGCTCTGTTCTAACTAGAAAGCATGTGAGGTAGAGATGTGTTAGGCAGGGAGAAGTAGCATTTTTTGAATATTAATAAAGACTTTCCTCATCATAAAATATGGATTCTTTCAGCAATTAGTCCCCATATCCTGCCAGGTCTGTCATGATATATTTTGGTGTTTATAGAAGAAAGGTTTTGCACCAGGCTGAGGCATGGGCGACCTTAGATAGTTCACCTAAGACCTCTCCATTTGTGTGGTGGATAATTGGGATGATAAAAGCAAATCACCACCCTGAAAATTGACAGAGAGCTGTTCCGGCTTCTGCAGACCCAGGAATTAAAGTTTCTCAAATTGGTTTCAGGCGTCTCTGCTCTGTTGCAAGCAGCAGCCTCTGACTGTGTGCCAAGTGTGTCACTGAGAAGGATCTTGCTGCATAGGAAAATTGTTAAGGCAGGGTACAAATTTAAAGCATCACAGCTATTCTATAGGAACGGTTGTCTAGATCCTTGTTCTGCACTGGGAAAGGAAGGGGGTGTGGGGAGAGAGATGGCCCAGGGCTCTTCCTGGACATCAGTAAGAAAGGCCCAACAACCAATGGCATATTAAAACAACTGCTTCAGGAAGACAGAGCAAAAAGAGGGATATAGATAGTGAGTAAATCCTACATCCCTTCAGCTGCTGGGAACCCCGATTTCTCACAGCATCAGATGGACCCCGATGGACTTTGCCATGGTATGCCCTGCAGATCCCATCAATGGAGAGGTTCCCAGCATTTGAAGGGACATAAGATTTACTCTTCTATCTATAGTCCTCTTTTTATTCTATTTCTGTAAAACATCTATGTTAATATCATAGAATCACAGAATACCCAGTTGGAAGGGAGCTCAAGGATCATCTGGTCCAACCTTTCTTGGCAAAAGCCTGGTCTAGACAAGATGGCCCAGCACCATGTTTGTTCTCATTGTGAAATGACTTTGTGAAATGATTGTTCTCATGTGAAACATTTTCCTCTTGTGTGCAGTCAGCATCTCCCCAGGAGTAACTTGCACCCATTACCCCTCATCTTTTCCATGTGACTCCTTGTAAAAAGGGAGTCTCCATCTTCTTTATAGCCACCCTTGAAGTACTAGAACGTGGTGTTAAGGTTTCCCCTAAGCCTTCTCTTCCCAAGGCTGAACAAGCCCAGTTCTCTCAACCTTTCCTCACACAGCTTCCCAGTCCTTCTGTCATCTTTGTGGTCCTTCCCTGGACCCTCTCCAGCCTGTCCACAGCCTTTTTGCATAGCGGGGACCAAAACTGAACACAGTATTCCAGATGTGGCCTGACCAGCGCTGAGTAGAGGGGGATGATGACTGGTGACTTATCTCTGCTGGTGATGCCATTGGTGATACAGCCCAGCACCCTGTTGGCTCTCTTTGCCAGAGCAGCTCACTGTTTACTCCTACGAGCTTATGGTCCACCAGGACCCCCAGGTCCCTTTCCACAGAGTTGCTCCCCAGCCAGGTAGATCCCAGCCTGTGCTGCACTCCTGGATTATGTTTTCCCAGGTGCAAGACCTTACACTTGTCTTTGCTGAAGTTCGTAAGGTTCCTGTTAGCCCACTCTTCCAGCCTATTCAGGTCTTCCTGCAGGGTGGCTCTCCCTTCTGAAGTGTCCACTTCCTCTCTCAGTTCGGTATGATCGGCAAACTTCATCAAGGTACACTTGATCCCATCACCCAGATCACTTATGGAGCTAGTAAATACCATTGGTCCCGATATCAATCCCCAGGGGTCCCCACTGGTGACAGGCTGCCAGTTTGAAAAGGAGACATTGACCACCACCCCTGGATGCAGCCTCTCAGCCAGTTCCCCACCCACTGCAGGGACCGCTTGTCCAGACCGTAACGCATCTGTGTCTTTAGGAGAAGGCTGTGGAAAACCTCGTCAAAAGCCTGGGAGAAGTCCAGGCAGACAATGCCCACCACTCACCCAACACCAACCGAGCGGTATACTTTGTCATAGAAGGTGATCAGACTTGTCAAGCATGATTTGCCCTTGGTGAAACCGTGCTGGCTTTTCCCAATCTTGTCCCTCATTTGACTTGTGATAGCTCCCAGGAGCTATCCCAGGAGCTATGTCTGTGGGAGACTGGACACCTTATTTCTACCATAGATGCTTTTCAATGAAGCTCCTTTACAGCATCAGAAATTCCTAGGGAATATCTCTAGTAGTTGTTGTGGCTTCTTCCTGGGAGTGTTTCCATCTTTCTGGTAGTGGTACCTTGAAACATGTGCCAAGAAAATGATAATTTATATAGAAGTTCTGGGACTTTTCTGAAGGGCTTATTTCCCCTTCTCTTACTCAATATGGCCCAGTATAGCAGGGTAAAACATTGTGGTTTTGCCTCAAGAGGAAAGAAATCACCTGCTCAGCCAAGTGTGGGCTGATGTACTAAATACACTGACACACTTCCTATCGACCTTACAGAGGTGCCAGGAGATGCTGTGGCTCTGTTGTTTTCAGCTGTGACCTCTTTGCTGTTCCTAAAAGAGGAAAGCTGCCTTGCCAACTTCCGTAAACCAGTTCGAACTGCGTGGTGATCTGCATGTACCCTTACTACAGTAGTACATCCCCAGTGAATAAACCGATTCCTCTTTTGGTTATAGGACATCAATAAAAGACTGACGTGATTCTTTCTCCAGCTCGGAAGAGTATGGGCGTGTTCCTCTGCTGCCATATACACTATGGTGGGGGATTGGTAAACATGGGAAAGGATTGCTTCTCCAGAGAATGCATGCCAGATAAAGTGGGAATTTCTGCCTATTTGTAAGAAAACGTGATCTGAGATTACGTAAGGCTTAGTGTTTTAACTGTTTATGTAGCTGAGCAGACAGAGGGATGTAGGGAGACTGTCACTCTAAAAATTGCAACATTAAATTATTCCCTGAAGCAATCATTGCTGTTCTTGGTTTTTTAAAGCTCACACAACACATTGAAACAAGAGGAAAAACCCATGTGCAGAATAAAACTGAAGCTATAAATCTACCGAAGTTACCAAAGTTATTCTGAAGCTAATTATGGCTGTATGCAAAGCAAATGAAGTGAGAACTGAATTAATGAAGAGTATCTACCTCCCATAAGCTAATGAGGCATGCTTTATACCAATAGGTCTTCAAATTGAAAAGTTAACCATGCTACAGCAAAAAAGAAAGAAAGAAAGAAAGAAAGAAAATTATTAAAGTAACAGAATTGAAGAAGTTTGTTAAGACTAGTACAGAAGACAAGCAAAGCAGTAAGCTACATGCTCCCTAACTGTTTAATGTTCTTCCTTGACAAGCTTTTCTAAGAATCCAGTGACCTTTCTCTTCTCTGCTTTGACAGGCACTTTTTGTGCCACTGGGCTAAAGAAAACCAGAAAACCCTGTTGATTTGGGCCAGCCTTTTTCAGTCTTCCTTGGATGTTTTCCATGGTATTTATTTTTAAGGATATGCACTCAGTACTGTGCAGTAAGAGAAGCCGTTGAGTTGGTAGAGGTTGATCCTCTGCCTCCCAGTATGACAAGCAAGGGTTATTTTTGGCCTGTATTCTGTGGTCCACTCCACTTGCTCCCCACTAAGCTTTTATTTCTTCCCTTTTGTAATCTTCTGTTTCATTTTATCTGCCTGTTGTACTCTTTGACTTTCATAAATCAAAATCCCCGTCTTCAACTTATTTCTTTTCCTTGTTGTTGTGCATCTGCAGCCATATTTTTGCCTGGTGAAATGGGGTGTCTGCCACTCACTAGGAGAAATAATAATAATAAAGTGTTTGGATCAATATCTCATCTGTTCAGAAGAAATGTGTAAATCTATGCCTTAAAGGGGCTACGTGCCTTCTGTTTCATTGAACAACATATTTATCTACTAGATTTTATTTACATGGGGAAATTTAATTTCAAAAGCAATGAAAGTATTACATAATCTTATTTGATAATGCCAGAATCTAAATTTGGAACATTTCCCTGAAATCTATACTACTTTTAAAAGGCTTCTGAATCATCTGCAGCTGATACTGTTGTGTTGCAGCTTTTGTTAAACCGAAATGAAAATTAAATGAAAATGAAAAAATAGAAACGTAAACAAAATTGAAAAAAGATATATAGTAGCAGCAAGGAGGTAAAAAGAATGTTCTTGACTACAAGCTACCACAATTCCCTTACTTTCTCTCTCTCTCTCTCTCTCTCTGGTAGAGTCAAATAATTAGATCAGTAAAACCATCTTTCAACAGAAATCCATTTCACCTCTCATCATCAATGATACAAATTTTAACAATTATAAGGTGTTGAAGAATCACTTTTTCTATTACTGTCCTTAAATAACTGCTTAAAATGAAGAAAAACTATTTCTGGAATTAATTTCCTATAGGAAACAGGGTTCAAAGAAAAGTCACAATTCCTTCCCATGGGCCACAGCCAAACCAACTCTTTTTAAACGATTCCTGACAGGCTTACATTTTACCTGTTCCTGAAAATACAAAACTAAACAACCCATCACCCTTTCCAGTTTCTGTTATCAAAATGTCCCTACTGAAATGACAAATCATACCAGTGCTTGATTATTCTTACTTTTAGAAAGTTTTCCCAAGGTTTAACCTGTTAATACTGGTTTAGGTAAAATAAGAATTAATCTTTTGGTGCAAAATCTTCTTACACAATATTCATAAAATCTAAATAAATTATGAAACATACCAGTTACTTCGCA
>NW_009628413.1:0-259 GCF_000690535.1 Cariama cristata | reverse complement strand
AACATTATTATTGTTATTATTATATTTATTATTATTTTCTTTGCTATCATACTTTTCGTATCTGTCATTAGAATGCAAAACTCTTTTCTGGCACACAGTCATTTTTCCCACACATCAGTGACCCAAGGGTGCTGAGGGAGCTGGTGGAAGCGCTCACCAAGCCACTTTCCATCATTTACCGGTAGTCCTGGCTAACCGAGGAGGTCCTAGTTGAGTGGAGGTTAGCAAACATGACTCCCATCTACAAGAAGGGCCGGAA
>NW_009628412.1:14565-33785 GCF_000690535.1 Cariama cristata | reverse complement strand
GAGAGAGAGGAAAAAATAGATTAAAAAAAAGAAAAAGAAAGACTAGTTCTTCATCATTTGCTACTAAATGGTTTACAGAATAAAGAGCTTTGTCACAAAAAACAGAGTCCACGTACCTGGAAAAGGTAAAAAGTAAGGTAAGAGTAGCGATCAAATGAAGCTAAACCAATCATCTCCATTCCAGTTTGGTGTCGACGTTACAAATACCAACAGCTCCCTGCCTCTGAGTAGCTGTCTCAGAGCACCATTACCAACAGCTTCCTAACCTCGGCTTACATGTTGAACTGCAGAATCTTTAGGAAAAACATTCTTTCTGCAAAGCTTTCATATCAATTCAATCTCTGCTGTTAGGTTTTAGTAAGACCATTTGTAACTTACTCCTCTTTTCTCCATCCACTTTCTTCAAATTTAACTACCAAACTACCAGATGGTGGGTTATTTAAGAATTTTCATTCCTTCTCTTAAAAGAGGAAAAAAAGTATTTCTCTTTTTTTCTTGTATCAAAAAGGGGAAAATCTTTCAGTGTTGTCTTCGGGCTGGTTCGTCCCTTGGGGTTATGGTTCCACTGCTAACACGGGGTTCCTTTGATTAAAACATTTGCTATATCTGTGACTGAAACTCACTGGTAAAATGAAAATAGTAATATTGTCCTGTATATTAAGAAGGTTCAACAACAAGTTCAACTAGGACTTAGATATAACAGAAAAGCTATTAATCAAAAAGAACAAACACATGAGCCAGAGATGGCAAAGCACATTTCCAGTATGGCTGATTTCTCTGCAGCGTGCTGGTGAAGATGCTCAGTAAAACTACTGAATGTAAAAACCTGTGATATGCTGATTGCTTTGCCACTTAAAGACTATTGTCAATTTGAAAGTTGTTTTAATTGTTCCTCAAAGCCCATCTGAATAGCCCTATACAGAAACCCAAGAAAGCTTCCTTTAAGCAGCTTTCAAAACCAAGGAAAATGTACAGTTCCAAGAGGAAGGATGAGACTGTTTCAAATATATCCAGCATTTTTAGGATACTGCTACCACATTCCTGGAAACATGATTCTTCCTCTCTCACATCTGCCATTATATGCCCTCAGATATGTGTTTCAACTTTCCTGTGACCTTCAGAAACCATTTTATAAAGAGCTGTTAATAAATATCTTCCACTGAACTCTGCATTTATAATTGCACTATATGTTGGGCAGCTATGACTATGCAAAACGATTAAGCTGAACTGAAACAACATTATACTTGCAAGGAATAAAAACATTTATGAGCAAGGAAAAATATTCTGCTAATATTTGTATATTTTACAGTTTAGGAAAGATGAAAAACAAACTCCATATATTTAAATTAACAATAGAGCATTATTAAAAATATAGTGAAAATAACTACGGAAAACCAAAACCAATACTGATATGCAATAGAAAAATAAAGTTTCTGTAAAATTATTAAGTTTAAAAGTAAATTCCTATAAAGAACAAAGGGAAAAAGCATTGCTTGCCCAGAACATTTGATAGTATAAACCTTGGTGAATATGAAAGGGGCTGCAGGCTACACTGCCTGTAGAATATGGATATCAGCAGAGATTAACCTTAGTTGCCAAGTATGCAGACTATAAAATAAAAGGAGAAAATTCTGTCACTAAAGCAACATAAAATTCTGAACATTGAGAAGCTTGCACCAGCTCACTGGTTTCAGCTACATGACTAGAAGCTTAGCGAACATGCAAACCCATAAACTACTGCTGGAATGTAACAGATTTGGTAAAATAAGAACAGCCTCTGGGAAGAAAATATGAAGAACAAATGTTCTCAAACTACAGATGTCTCCAAAGCTTATAACACTTCTCAACATGAAATAAAAATCAAAAGCCGCTACTAATAAACTTAATTAAGGCCCAACAACAATCCAAGAGAAACTACTTACATCTCTAAGAAAAATAATAATAAAAAAAAACCAGCAGAGAAGTGTGATTATTCTTTTAACCACTAGCATATACATTTGGTCATCTCTCAGAACAACATCCTTACATGTACATAGAGAAATCCACTTGGACCTCACACAGAGATCCAAACTGAAAACAGGCAATGCATGAACCTGACTCCCTTAAAATATATTAAAAGGATGCTGATGTAAAAAGCTGTGCTTATTTAGATTTAATTATATAATTCTAAAGAAGTGAACAAAAGTTTGCGACTATGTTGTGTGAATTTAAATCCAAATATATTAATGAAATTAGAAAGTTAATTTCTCAAATTCAGAGAAATTACACTAATAGGAAATATTATAATTTAAATTCTATATATTAAAATTCTATAATATTAAAATTTAAATGCTTCATAAATTCTCCAGAATGCTATAAAGCACTTACACATGCTTTTGTTAATTTTCATTCATTAAAACAAGTGCTTAAGTATGTGTTTAAATTATTCATATTCTTCACTGAATTTAGTCTATCTTACATCATTTAGAGTGAACAAATGTTTTTTAATTGTAAATGCATTTACAAGTACTTTTTGTATTCATATTACTGACAAAAGTAAGTTTTGTACCATGGTCATTATCTAGGTTTGTATGAACACAATATTTTTACTAGATATTTCTGGATTTTTTTTTCCCCCCCAAATATTGGGATTTTTTATACTGGCTTTACCAAGTATTTCTATTGTTATACAGGAACTGCACAAACGCAGAGCAGACTTCTTACTCTGCTTGCTTCTGGACTGATTCCCAGCTTGCACATTTAGACAGGGTTAATAAAAATTTAGATTATGTCTGGATTTTTAAGACAAAATTGAGAATAGTAAACAGATGATATTCATCTATATTTACTGTATGTTCATAAAGGTTCAAGTAATGTAACTAGAATTTAAGCTTGGCAAAGACAAACTTCTAACGTTCTCCCCTACAATTCCTCAGGAAATTACTGCAGAGACATAGAGTACTATACTGTGACTTGAATGTTAGAATTTGGTGAAAAATCATTAAATTTATCTGAGTCACTTTGGAGGGGAGGGTTCAAATTAATAGCAGCGTAACGTTGGACATAAAAGATGTGACCCCAAATGGTACAGACATTCTACTTGCTGAAAACTGCCTCTTCTTTGCTCTTCATGACCACCTCGTGTGTGTCTAAAGTACGTATCATTTCAGAGAGGGTCAGATGTTCACAGAGTATCCTGGTTCACAGATTGAAATGCCAACAAATACCGAGCCCTAAACCTATAACGAGCTATAAAATAAACTGAAAATTCATTAATTAATATTAGAATTGTTGTAGTTCACTTGATTACATACTATCAAAAGCAGCATGAAACATCACTTAGTCGTTTTGTTTTTAGGAAGTAAGCAGCGTATCCATACTTCGAAAAACTGTTTCTAGAATTTAGACATATGAATGATTTACCATACTTCAACATACTTCATACTAGCTCTCCATATGTGTGAATACATACAAGGTAATAGAGGTCAACTCCTTCAGCAGTAGTTAAGCTAATCCAGACTACCTTGCTCTTGTAACACATTATAACATATAGACTGTTACTCACAAGTCACTAAAACACCCTGAACTTGTTGGTGTGGTCCAAGCCCTTCAATGACAATGTTTTAGGTTTTGTTTTCAGTGTAGTATGTTTAATCAAGACTTTATGTTATAATAATGAAGAGACTTGCCTAGAAATTCTTAGTTACTTCGTAATCAAGGAGCGCCATAAATGCCTATCATCCTTCAAGACCATGCACATTCAGAAAAATTGAGATGTTCAGGATTCACTTCAAAAAAAAACAGTACTGCAAAACACAGGTGGACATTCAGAATAAGCTGTTTTCAAAAATCAGTCATATTTGTTCTCCTATCCTCCCAAAAAGCAACAGGTGGGGGAAAAAAAAAATCTTTGAAGGTCTTCACTGCCCTTGGGATTGAAGGAATATATATGCGGACCAGTGGAAAAGAAAGAGGCCAACCTAAGCAGGAAGTTGGACTGCAGCAGTTAGATATGGTATTGGCTCCCACGTACCTAAGAGAGGGTTTATAAAGTATCTTTGCCTACGACTTCTTTATTTTATAGACTATCTGAGTTTTACGCCTTGCCCAGCACATAGGTAAGAGTTTTGTGTCCTCTCTGCAGCTGGTCAGCAAGTTTTGTTCAAATTATTACACTTTAGGCAGTAGCATTTGTCCAGCCAAGAAAGTTATTCCACAGCAGTTTTTTCCTTGTAGAAAATACAACTGAAAAATAATTTAGGAGAAAAACAACCTTCAATGTGTCTGAATAGTATTAGGCTCCTAATGGTTTGTGAAACAATGAGACATTGGAGTGCATGAGACAGTCTGAATTACAAATCACTGCATCGTTTTTACCATATGCAAAAGAATGATAACATCAACTTTCAAAAGCCTACCTGTTTGATCTTAAGATATGATAATTTTTAATGAATGATTCTTAGCAGAGTTCCAAGGAACCTCTAATTTCTAAACCAAATAGCTAATTATTTACAACCAGTGAATATACTTGTGTCCTTACCCCAAAACTTGTCCAAACCTTAAGACAAGACTTTTTCTCCTGTTGTTCTGTCTCTGACACCTCACAGACCCAGCATAAGAAGGCTGAAGGTATCATCTCTGGACCAAAGGCAGCACTCCACTGCGTGGAATCTCTCAAGAGATAAACCATTGCCTGAACTGTACAGCAGTTCTCCTATAATTTTTGTAAAGTTTTGCCTAAGTAAACTATACACCATCTTGATTTTTTGTTCTTTGCATCTGGGACAACAGTAGCTTGTTCCTCAAGACATCTGCCTAGATGACTGATCCTTTTTGGTAACTATCGACCAAACTGTTTCACTGAAAGGGTTGCAGCACTAATAAAGGTGGATTCCGTTTTGCCACCTTCGTTCTCAAACAAAGCAGCAGTCCACTAAGATCTGATTGCAAAAACATGATAGTCTCATCTTGAGAATTTAGGCAATCTGTATTTGCAGACAGAAAGAAAAGTTGGGGGAGGAAATGTCTTTTCTGTTTTAAACAGATGATTTGATAAGGAAAATGCAGTTCATCTGGAATCACATCCAAAGTATCATTTTCCAAGCATACTTCAATCTCTCAATACAATTACAATTCAACATTAATTTAGTTGATTAACTCACAAAAGTAAGAAGTTTATTTTCAGCGTGATCAGATGACCAGTAGTTCCACAAACACATGATGAAATTATACCACACTAAGGTTTTGGAAAGAGGTGAAAGTTCTGTCAATTATACAGTTTGTGTGTTCCTGATGTAGTTTATATACCACATTTAAAAACAGTATAGTGCAATACGAAAACCGTCTCTAATTTACAGTACTGGTCCAGGGCGTTTCAGTGAGCTCAGTGGCTTGGATCTCCTAAGGCACTTTGACAAGTTTCTTCCTATTCCTCTTGTAGTAGGAGGATGAAAGCCCTGGGAAAAGGGCTGGTTGCCACCAAATCTGCTCCGGCCAGCCTTCAGCTGGCAGGAATTCTGGACAGTTTCAACTAAAATATTTTTACATAGTTTTTTAAATGGTACAAATTAAAAAGCTGAAACGTATCATGGAACATTCACCTTTTTAAAATGTTACTTTTGTTTGAAATTTGGAATCTTGAAGCTGAAGCCAATGGACTCCTTCCCCTCCTCTTCCCCACTCCCCACAATGATACACTGAGCTCAGACTAGCTTTAAAGCTAAATTTAAGCTATTGAGTTATGATGACTTGTTTTATTTTGTAATGTGGAAAAAGAACTGGTGCCTGCAAATTTGCTCTGTACTGAATCCTCCCAAAATTGTTAGATAGACACGTACAAAGAAAGAAACCGTTAAGCAAAACTTGGATAAAAGCTTGAAACTGTGTCTTTAAAGACCTACTCAAACTTTTCATTACACAGTAACCTTTTTGTTTCATTAAACACACTGCTTAATGTAGTTTAAAAGACAGTATTTTTCCCAAATTTACATATTTTTTTTTTGACTTAAAAATCAAACCAGTATTTTAGTAGTTTAAGTTTAACCAGATAAAAGCATACACTATATAAATCCTTTATGTCAAATCCAATGAGCCATTTTTAAAACCTTAAGATTCATGCTTTTCTCATGCAGGGTAAGGACATTTGTATGCAGATTACCCCCAAAAGCAAAGTGGACACAGTAGTTCCAGGGAAAAGAAGCTGAAAGAAAGGAAGAAATTGTCTTTTGTAACCAATTGCTCACCTAGATAGGATCCACTGTTGTGACCAGCACATTCAGCATCTTCTGGACGAAGGGTAAAAGCATACAGAATAAGAGCCAAGAAATAAAGCAGAATAGTTAGAAGCCCAGCAAAAAATACAGAAGAAATTACTTTAAAAAATGACAACTGTACAAAGCATAGCATTAAAAAGCCTTCAATAAGCCATTTTCTTAAAAACATAAAACAACATATATTGTTTTATATTTTAGCTGGAGATATTCTGGAATTTTGCAGCATGCACACTGATCTTTTTACCTTTTCAAGCAAAAACTGTGATGACAGCAAACATTCTAAAAAGAATTCTAACACTGCATTATTCACACTTTATCAGTTAATAGAAAATATGATGCCACTTAAAAGAAAGCAAAACGTATTTGATATAAATCAAGCTTTTTTCATAAATTATACATTATCAGACTTTAGCTTTAAGTTTTGGCTCACTGGATTAGACAGAAAGGTTTTTGATCAAAAACACATCCTCTCATTTGATATAAAATAGCTATAACGTATATTTGTACATGCCAGAGACCCTTTGATCAAAAATATGAGCTACAATTTCTAATGCCTTTATAAACAAAGGCCCCTTAAGTTAAAAAAAAAAAAAAGAGATCAGCTGCTATTACTTTAACATATGCTGCAAGCATAACAGTAACTGGCTACACTCAGAGGGGAAACAGTAAAGATGATACTACATGGATGAACTTTCTACCATCTCAGAGAAAAACTTCGTCAGTATTAATTAGAAATGCAAGACCTCTCATGGCCATGTAATTAAGTTGGAACCATCCCTTTCCATCTCAGCCCACCCAAGTTTTACTAATATTATTTTACGATACAACTTTTCTACACATCTTCCAGAAGTTCAACAAAGAGAAAGCAGTTTAAAACAATAGTTCAAATTACTGATCTTTACATGAAGCATCTAGGAATATTCTGGCATTTTTATCTACTTTAAAAGATGATTCAATGTATTTGGTGGCAATATAAAAGCATTATACGTATAACATCTCTTAGAAACATTGGACTATATTCAGTTTAATTCTAAACATATGTTCTCTAAATAAAATTATTGGGCTATGCAGGGAAACTTTTGTACATGTACCTTCAATTTCCTCTGAGAAGCACAAAGGAAAAATAGGAAAGGAAATCATTAAATGGAGTGAAAACATAACTCAAGAAAGAAAAGTTAAATCGAAGAAAAAAATGCACCTACCACACTCAATCGCTTCCTCATCTTAGAACAGCCAAAAAAACAAAGTATTATTGTTTAATACTTCATAAATAGGAAAAAATTTAGCTATGTAAGCTACTCTAAAATCCTTTTGATAGCACCTATTATATTGAGGCATAAACCAACATACCAGCACTGAGTTTAATTTACATGTTTAACTACACTTAGTTAGAAAAGAACCTAAAAATACATTTAAATACTATATGCACTTTAAATTTCCTATATGAGATTCTTCCACTATTTATTTAGTAGCAAAGTCCTTACCCAGTTGTCATGGAACATCTCTTTGGTATTAAAAGCAAATTTTGTTAATTCCATTTAATCAGTCTTAACCTAGAATTTCTAAGAATCACTACCACGAACATGATCTCAGTATTTTTCTGCACTTACAGTTACAGCTGCTACTGCCCTTGGAGCTGGGTTTTGGAGAGGTTTTTTTGTATTTTTTTTGAACATCTATAGTTGTAGCTGAAAAAATGCTGAAAGAATTGATATACTCTTGTCATTTTTTCTCTGACACTGTCCTAATATAGTAGATCTACTTAAGACTTTCTGCTTACCTATAGTAAGTCAATAAATTTCTGCCTCCTTGATAGTGGAAAACACATATTTTTACAATCATCTTTGGACTTTTACAGAAAGGCAAGATAAATGTAATGAATTTTTCTCCACAAAGATTCTATATACTAAGGTCTAGATTTATACAGAGATTTTACAATCTACATCTCATTCCAATTTCTATGGAATCTGGATAAATATGCCTAAAATGTAAATATTTCAAAGACTTTCCATGAAGCATGTCTTTCCTCGGAATGTGAAGAAATTATTCAAGAGATATTTTACAATCTTTCATGTGTAACTGATGTACCAAACAAAGGGTAGGTCAAAACTCTTCTGCCTATTTGACTACGCAGAAGAGCTTTTCCCATTTCATGTCATAAAATGGATACAAGAGTCTTTTCTGCCAGGGTTAAGAATACTGTTTTGCAGAATCATTTCTTGGTACCTTTTTTCTGGAGGACTTATGATTTAAAATATTAAGTTGGAAGACTTCTCTGAATCCTATTTAAAGTTTATTTCTACACTTGAGGTGACCACACGGTTTTAGTAGGCTGGAAAGTTCTCTAAGGCAAGTACTGCATGGTTGACCACATCTGGTGCCTTAAAGGAGTGCCGACAGTTTTGTGAGTTGAGAGTGAAAGTGTTGGATCCTTTTTCCTCTCCTGACCTTAAAAGCTCCCAGTTCTTGAAGTGACAAACACCCTAAAGCTGGACCTAGGATGGCAGGCTGGCTTCCAGGTACTCTTTCCTTTTCCTTCTCTGTGCTGAGAGACCTCTTACACTTCCTGGTATGTATGACAAGTTTTTTTGTACTTCCATTTCCATGACTTTCAATAGGCTGCAAGGTATCTCCTGAAAACAAGTCACTAATGCTCAAAACCAGTTCACGTCAATACATCTAAAAGGCCTCCTGAATTCAACAAAGCTATTTGACTTAAGTAGTGACTGTGCATTTTAAAGTAGTCTGGTATTTTATCATTAGAAACAGAGAAGTCTTCATTTATGAACATGAAAGACTGGACTAGGAGAAAAAGAGGTCTGTATGTACACACAGGTATACACTCACTCAACCCTGACCACTGCAGACCTTCAGAGGAGACCTGCAAATGTGGGAGATGGTGGAGCTACAGCAGCAGGGCTGAGAACAGCTGAAGGGAACCTAGGCGTCTGGGCTACCCCTCCTAGGATAGGGTATGGTTGTATCCATAAACCAAAGATGTTAGGATTCCCAAGTGAGCCTGCTGATCCCAGAGAGCAAAACATCTATAAGCTGAGGTTTAATGCTGAGATGAAGTGAAGGAGTTCTGAACATCTTGTATTTTGTGAAAAATTTTCCTTCTTAATACCGTTCTTGGTTTTCTTGGGCTACTCCTAAATTGAAGATAACAGTCTATAACGAAAAGATGTAGGAAATAAGTGGGTCTTTGTAGCTTACTGTACCTATGAAACAATCATCAACATGTAGCTCCCAATTTGACCTTTACCAGGAATTTTACCAGAGCTATTGCCTGTCCCTAGTAAAACCAGAGATTATTTGGCAGGAAACTGTACTGTGATTCACCACTAACTAATACAGTTCTGTGTGTTTGAAGCAGTTGTACACATGCAGCAAGTATGTGCAGATACATGCCTAAAGTTTAAAAGTGTAGAGACATGGAAAATTGGGGTCGATCTCAGGCCAATACAGTTTCACTAAATTGAAGTGGGGTGAGAAAGGAAATAGAGGCATTTATCTGGAATGAACAAATAAGAGACTAAAAGAGGGCAGACACTAAAGAGAAGGAAATCTGATGGGAAGTAGGAAAATAAAAGCAGTGACAAAATGGGGAAAAAAGGTAACACGAAACAAAATACTGAGAAGAAATACGATCGATTAAATGTAGTGTGGTAACAAGGGAGAGGAAGAAAATAGTCATGGAACAGGCTTATGAAGCCACAACAAAGCAGTACCAAGACATAAATGGGAAAAAAGAAACAGGAAAGACAAGCGCAATGGAAGATTAGGAAGTAGCTGTTTTTATTCATTTTAGAAAGATTTCAGCATAGCCAATATGCTAAACTATAACAATGCAAAACAGTATCACATACACTGCATTTTGTATCTATTTTAACTGAAATATATTAAGATTTGGTTTTGGGGGCCTCACCTAAGTTATATTACTTATGAAGCTCAAACCAGTGCCACTCCAGGAACTTCCTCAACTCTTTGGAACAGTTCAGCAGCAGGTTAAAATTTTTAGCTTTTGCAGACTTTCTTTCAAGAAAATTTCCATCAAAGAATCTTACTTAAATGTTTCTCAGTCTAAAATTATATCCTGCACCTCTGTTCTAGTTTCTTATCACAAGCAAATTACATTATCCCTTAAGTTCTGTTTTGCTCTAGTAAGCAAGAAATTGTGATGTACAACAATCTGTATTACAGTGAATATATTAAACACTCCTGATTTTTTAGTGATGAACAGCCCCACATAGCAATCGACATTTATACTGTTTTGCAGGTTTTTATCCTATAGAGTTTTGTAGATTGAACGATACATATACGTTCATGCTATGGGAAAGTTAAGGTGATCTAATTTAATCCTCATAACATCAGATAACAGTATCTCTACCAAGATAATTTGGAAAATTAAGAAGAATAGTCTTGTGGTGAAGGGCAGAACAAGAGTTTATGAGATCCGTTTCCACTTCTGTCTTATTTGACCTTGACTCAAATGTCATCCAGCTTCAGGTTTCCTTAATTTCTCTGTGGTGGCAGGAAGTTAATATTTGTAAGGACAGGAGATTTCTGAACAAAGATGCTAACGTGCTAATTTAACTCTGTAGGTCTAGTTTATTTTTTGTTTCTACTGGTAACTACCTGCAGGTGGGCAATCAAATTTCACATATGAACACAGAAAAATACTGAGAAGAAAGGCAGTTAAGATTGTGCAGCAATTATAACAAGCAAAAGAGTCCTACTATACATTTATCCTAAATGTTTGGTCTTCTAATACAAGTGGTACAAAGCATTCATTTTTTTAGCCTGTTTAAATTCTTTTGTTGGCAGAACATGATCTTCAATTCACAAGACACTCATCTATGGATAAACTGGGTTACATCTTGTTTGAATGAACACCATTTGGCTGCAGTTAAGTATTTCCTCTTGCTCATTCAATGCCAATCACATATGGTAAATTAAAATTGAAAATAAAATGGGTTTTAAGCCCTAGAAAAAATAGATGATGATGACTTTGCCACAGTAAGTATTTACATTTAGCATTAAATATACAGAATGAATGTATTTTCATGGAAAAGACATCTCTGAACAGCTCTGTTGTATATGCTACATACAGATTTTTATATACAACTATACACACAGAGTATGGATATAAACATACACATATGCATGCACTGCACAAGTTAACAGAAGTTACAGGCTACACTAGTATAAAATATAAAGTTACCAGTAATTTTCATACCAGAGACAACACATATATAACATAAGAATAAACACAGTAACCACTATGAAAGTAAAATCATGCTGAAGGAATATAATGTCTTGGCAGATTATTATAGTTTATAATAACTGCAGAACAGTAAGTTATTTGGTTGTTACTCAAAGAAATCTACTTTTTTTTTCATCTCTCAAAAAAACAGGTGATCGCTGTTTTATCTATGAATTAAAGTAAGCTACAAATGCAAGAATGACCATGTTTGTTGGCAATGACTATTACAGTCAGAGCATGAGTAGTCTTTGTATTCAAGTTAACAGACTGGGAGCTATTAAACAAACGAATTCTTCCCCATATGGAGTCTCACATCACTCCTAACTAGCCAGGATGCAGCAACAGGAGAACTCACAAAGCCAAGTCCGGCTACAAAGTTGTGCCCAAGCTAAGGTGACCTCCTAAAGCCAGTAATCTTGTGAAGAATTACTGAGGAATAGAAGGTGAGCAGGTTTCTGTGGAGCTGGCATTCAGCAGTGGCTCACAAGCTCAGATACACCAAAGCTGATTGCATGCAGCCAGACACACCTCTACTGTACGTCCCTCTGTGACCCACGGAGCTCCCTCACACCCCGTGTCACGTTCTGCACGTATACTGCATGTTCACCATCCCAGCACGCGGAGGGTTAGTCCTACTCACGCAATCTCATCCATTTTTGTTCCTTTACTTTCATTCCATTTCCTTATTTTCTTTTCTATGCTGCTTTTTCTTATAATTTTTCCCCAGTATAATTTTCCCATAGCACAATGCTGCTTTTTGCTGAAAAGTCATTTGCTGTTACATATTGAGAAAAATGCTTGAGAGGTTTGTTATCTCTCCATCATTTCTGCACCAACCCAGAGTGTGGGAAGTAACACTACCAACGTTATCAGCGGGTCAGCACATGTAACTGCCACTTATCTCATGCTTTTAAAACTTATCAAATATTAATGTTGAACTTATCAAGGTTTTTACCAATAATAGCAAAATAAAACAGGTCAGAGTTGCTATTAGTAATTTTTGCATTCACCGTTTCAAAAACCTTAACAAAACAAATATGTTAAGTGTTTGATTTAAACAAAATCAAGAAACAACTGAACTATAGCGCAAATAGTGACTATAGTAATGCTCTTGCATAATACTGTTAATTGCGTTAATCTAATAATTTCAAAGCCCATCCTCTTTGGGGTTTTGCCTAATGGGGTTTATGGGCAGCTTTCGTCCATCACCCTTGTTGCAACACTTTCTCCTTTTCTTCATCCTCAATACAAAATCTCACTTCCTTGCTTTTCCCTTTACTTCTTTATTCCTACTTTTTCTGTGTCTCCCTCTCAATGTAAAACCATCTCTTGTCAGTGTAGGCTGCACTTATATTATCAGTTTCCTTTGAACTTACTCCCAGATACCATCAAACTATGCATGTTCCTCATTTGCAAATGAAAAAGTGTGATTTCTCTTACTGTTCAATATGTAGTGTACACTGTTTTGCCCCCTCCTCCACTGTACACATGACATGTTAAAGGTTTTTCACTTTGACTGGTGCAATGTGAGAATGATTCTGTTTTGTCTTTTAAGAAAATGGCTAAATGTTGGGAGAGGTGTGTGTATGTATCTTCCACAAAGCTAATACATTTACTTGTATTTATATTCACTTTACACACAGATACGATGAAACAGATGACTTGGCTATTAAAGTCAAACTAAGAATTCGCATTTCCGTTATAAACTGATCCTTTTAATAATTTAGAATTAGGTTGGGTTTCTGGGTTTTTTCAGTGCAAATAATTTTGCTGAAAAAGTTCTATGGAAAGCATCCTTTACTTTCTTTCCTTGATATGTGTATACATACAAGCATCACCAAAAAAGCCCACTTTTATTTTGCTTCCGAATTTATGAAACAGAAATATGTGTACAGATTAACAACTTATACAACATACACTGCTATGCTGAAAAGAGTAAAAAATTCAAAATGGGAAACAGAAAGAAGGCTTCCCAAAAGTAATCCAATCTAGCTCCTTGCAGGTTTTGACACATACTTAATTACCAAAGAAAATGCTGATGGATGTTAATGTTACTGTAAATACAGTTATTGACTATGCTTCAGAGAGCTCTTTTTCTAGACACAAACAACAGTCCTTCCCAGTTCCAGAACTCGCTTGAGAAGAGAGGAAAAAAGAAGTTTTAGGCTACTTCTCGTATGTTATACAATTTTGACTAATTTTTAGATTAATTTTCAAGTAGAAAGAAACTACCACCTCAGAAGCCCACCTAAGAAACTGGAGTTGACTCAGATTTTCTGGGTATCCAAGAAAATAGAATATTTCTCCTTGATTCTCCCTATTAAAAACAAAGGCATGTACCCAGGTTTCTTCCTCGTTAGAAAACATTGGCTCTGCGGCATGTGTTGACTGAACAGAGCAGGCCAACATCCAGTGCTACTTACCACATCTCAAGAAAACTTCCTAGTGCAACACCCAGTCCTGTCAGGAAAGGGACTTTTATTGGCAGCTCTGTTGAAGTCAACAGGTTTTCATCTTTGGGAAGCTATAACAAAATCACCTGGCAAATTGCCCTTTCCCTCCAAACTGCTAAGGAAATTCAGGTCATAGAATTGGACAGGATCAACTGCAATAGCAAGCAACCTCTCAATATACAGCTAGTTCAGGAAGATCTATAGAACATCGGTTTCGCCACACAACTACCCTTCCAAACCTATCAAGCTGAAGGCCTGTAGTATGGGATTAAAAAAGAATCAGACGAAATCAAGCATTACCAATTTCCCACCTCTTTGCATGGGAACTTGTTAAATAAAACTTTAGAGGACAATAATCAGTGGTCCATACCACACAATACAGAAAAGGGCTAAAAAAAAAAAATAATCAGACCAGCAGTCCTTTCCAATTTTCTGTTCTCTATGTCACCTTCCTTACATATTTCTGATACTGGTAGTATGCTGTTTGTTCAGCTGAGCAATGCGTGATTTTCCAGCATCTCCCAGTTTTGGCAAGGTGATTGCTCTGCACAAATACAGACATGGCCTCCACATCTCACAGCTTCACTGCTGTGCTTGGCAACATTAAAAAGCTGCCTAACTTTAGAAAGATCACAAAGGTGTGGAGTTTCCCAGCTTATGAGGAATCTTCTTGAAAAGCCAAGCAAGTGGAAGGTTTTCCTGGGAGCAACTTGAACAACATCCTAGTCACACCATTTTTTTGTGAATTCTGACCAGCTGAATTCTGGTCCTTAAAATGCCTCCTCTATGAAGGATTTGAATTCCCTCCCAGCACTAAAAACATGTTAGGTCTTTGAATGAAGGGATGGACTTCTACTCAGAAGAGGACTTCCCCTCTTCCCATGGAAATCTGGCAGATGTAGCAGCAGATTGTCCTAAGAAATGGGGAAGAGAGAAAATGACAAACCTACATTACTCTGCAGTCTTTCCTCCTTCAAGAGGCACCACTGCCTTCTAGATGGTATTTAGCTGGACCTTGCTTTGTTTAAAGAACATCTAAAAGAGAATGGTAATAGGCATACTGCTTGACCCTAAGGCTCTGTCATGTTTTAAAGGAAAGGGGAGGAAGAGGAACTCTTCTCCCTTGTTTAAGCTAGTTAAGGCAAAGTCAGTGGAAACAGCAGAGACAACAGTAGTAGACATTGTACTGTGGGTCTTCTTTGGGTTTTAATTTTGGCAATTCCCAACCAAGTTGAGGCTGCCTGTTTGGAAGGGTGAGATGCATCTTGTAAAACCTTTCACTTGAAGGTCACTAAAAAGATGCAGTCCATTACAAAAGGAATCATGCAGTGTTGCTGCAGCAGCTGATTTACCTCTTCAAAAGCACCAGTGCCACCTTAATTGAAGGCTCTTGCTGAGGGTATTATCCAGATTCAAGAACAGTGGGCAGAGAGAAATAGCTATACCCTGGGATCAGACACTTTTCCAAAACTGGGGCAGAGCAACTTGACCTAGAACCTAGAAAAACAACAGATTTACTACAAGCTGGAGGAGCTCCTCTTTGTTTGTAAGATCTATGTAAATTAGAAAAGCTATAGTGCAATCATATAGTCTGTTATTGTAATTACAAAGGTAATCAAGGCCTTTGGAGTTAACAATAGCATTAGGGCACACAATCAAATAGTGCAATGGAATGGAATAAAAGATAAAAAATGCAGATTATTAGAAAACAGTAATTGTCAAAGATCAGAACACAAAAGCCATAGCAAGGAGTTAGGAAAATTGCAATAGAAATCTCGGTGAGAAGTTCTAAAGTTTTGCACTTAGTGTGCCAGCATCCACTGTTTGCCATAGTATCCATACTTTTTGGTTTATTGTTAAAGAATCAAAGATGGTTGGAAATTTTAGACCACTTTCTGAATATTTCTAGTTGAACTCACAAACATGTTTGTATTTAAGATTTAGATCCTACTGGAGCATGATAGTTTTTTACATTGTACTCACTTTGTTATGAGTCTGTACAACTGAAAGAAATAACAGGTCAAGTAAAATATGCAATAATACTTAAAACAGATGTTGATGTAAATTCCAGTGGAAAGAAAATATTTGTTTCAATGTATGCGCTTTCTTAGAGCTTATTTTTCTTATATTGTGCAACTACTGTATTTAAAAGCAGAGACTATTCAGAATGAATTTGTTTAAAAAACAGTGAGAAGTGGTTCTGTGAAAGCCTGTCAAAAAACTGAATGTCCTGGCTTTTAAAAATTTGTCCTGCTTCATAGGACATAAAAAATCACCAACTCTATGGGGGAGAGAAGGGGAGAGCATCTGACCTTTTATCTCACTCTCAATATAAATTTCACTGTATTGATGCAGTCCAAATTATATAAACTGTTGAGCCAATCCTGTTCTTCTCAACAGGAAAAGAACAATTTTCAACCTTTGAAATATTATATATCAAAACATTAATTGGTCTCAGTGTTTCAAAAACAAAGTCAGAGGGTTGGGAAAAATTGTTAGCTGCTTTTAAAGCTTTTAATTTCAGCTCTCATACTTATTTTGCTACTGATACATAGTGATCAAGAAGCTATTGTGCCCAGAAGAAATGCATCCTGTAGTCACAGGGCTGAAATAAACTGCTATTTTATAATGTTAGAGATCTGGAGTATGATTTCTATTCCAGGCTAACAGACTTACATGATTTTCTGTTGGAAATTTTCAGTGGCTGAATCTGCACTTCTGGTCTTCTTAGTGCAAATCTCCTATAAAATGGGAGGTGGCAGGGGAAAGACACAAACTCCTCAGTTTTCACTGCAAGTGTGGGATTAATAAACACTTAACATCATGATACTATTGCAAAATATCCAAAGATTTCACAAGAAATTAACTTAAAACAATGCAATCTATTCACAATCTAAAAAAAATTAAATCCTCAGCCTCAAATTTTTGTAAGCTCTCCAAAACCTGCTGCAGTTCTTATTCCTGCATAGTACATCAGTGTGAATACAGATACTGATGTGCTATTTTCCATATGCTTTTTCTTTCAATCTGGATCAGTGCTATCCTATCAGTTTTTGTCATTATTAATACTAGCCAGACAAATAAGGAAATCCAAAGTATTTCAGCAACAGGTTTCCAAGTTCAGTTGTCTTACTGCAAATGCAGGTTTATTACACCCATGTAATCTATAAGCATTACATATGACAACTATGCTAACTTAACAACTCGGCAAGTAAGTGTCTTCTCTTACTACAAAAAATAATGAAACTATGCTTCTCAGTAGCTCACCTCTCCTGGAAATGCTTTGAAGGGATCAAACCTGCTCTGGGATTGGCATCACCTTCGTGTTTGGCCTGCCACCAGGTTGCATCATCCTGGCTCATGATCTGAAGGATATCTCCTTTTCTGAAAGCAAGTCCAGCTTCTTTACAAGGAATTGCTTTATCCTCATTAGGATCATAGTCAAATAGGGCTCTGATAAACATCTGAAACAAAACATGTTTTATCTTTAGAATTCAAATATTAAATGTAATCCAAAAGTATCTCCCTTTTTTGCTTTTACTGTTCAAAACCACTGAACTAAATAATGTAAAGCAATAAACATTTACTGCTGTAAAACATCCTTATGGATGTCTAACATTAGAAGTTCATATGGGAATGTTAAATTCATTGCTTCTGCAACTGCAACCCCGATGCAGTAAAGGCTCTGTGATCCAAGGCAAATAGGACTTTGCAGGTGAACAGTGTGACCATATGGGGAACAGAAGAGAAGACACTTTTGAACCAAGGTGCTATCAAGTGTCTTCTACCCAGTGTACGATGGAAGGCAAGGGGTAGTTGGAAGCAAGTCAGGTCCTCGCAGAAGATGGAAGATTACCTATGCCAACTTCACAGTTGTAGGGTTAGGGCTTAAGAACAACGTTACACCCACTTGTAAATACAGCATGTGAGTACTGAAGTGTACAGTGTGCTACATATTGTCACATTAGAAAAACTGAGTCCGGAGGCATAAATCACATTCTTGGCTCTGTCATCCAAGCAAACTATATATATCCTTAGCTTAACAGTTACTGCAATAGCTTCTGAAATAGTCTTGCCTACCTTGCCTTCCTTCACTGGCATTTCTTCCTTCACAGTAGGTATAATTTTAAATGTAATTGCTCCTTGAGACTGAGCCTGGTGAACATTTGAAAAGAAAATGCACTAAGAATTAAGCTGTACATTTCAAAGAAAACTTAAAGGAAAAGAAATTCAAATTAATTTAAAAACACTCAAATATAATGAATCTATCCTCTGCCAAGCATGATCCATGGAGTTTAACCGCTTCACCATAGCAAACTTTGCACTACAGAGATTAAAATACCTACTTGAAATGCTCAGTTTTATTTGCTTCACTGGTGGGTAGAGATGGACTGTTAAAAAACACAACCTGCATGTTTCAGAGGTCCCACTTCTGCACTGAAAGCAGGACCAAATGCTACAGCTAAAATGTATGCATATTAGAAGCAACTGCTGGACTTCTGGCATAGTTTGGATATCCCTGGAAAAATCCAACTAACATTTCATTTTTCAAAAAAAAGAAACCAAAACCAAAACAAACCAGTGATAGAAAAATTCAAACAGTCTTGCGCCATATTTATCATATAAAACTATTGGGGGGGATTTATTCTTTTGGCAACTTTGAGAAACTGGAAAAGAAAAACATATTTGAATAGACTACGTGTACTAAATGGAAAACAAGCCCTCCACTATAAATCTTAAAACAAGTTAGCCATCATCAACCACCTCATCCATTCATCTTTCCTTATATTCCACTTAAAGTGTGTCTGGCTGCATTTTGCTTATTAACCACAATATATTCCCACTGCCTCAGTGACATTTTGCTATTGAAGGAAGTGCTAATCAGCTGGAGCCTCTGCTACTATTGCACACAGCCGACAAGTTTCATAAAACTAGCAGAGTGCAACAGACAGCCAACGATTTAAGCAAAATGGAAACAGGCCTGTCCACTACCAAGCGAGACATAGTTCTGCCGGCATGCCTCTGATCCAAAAGCTCACTGTTTGACAAGCAGCAGCCAAGTTCTTATTTCACCAGCCATACAACTGGAATCAATAGTTCTGTTACTTTTGAAACAAGCTCTAACTACCTTTTGATGTTTATATTGTACCTCAAGGAGGTAAATGGGGAAATTGTTCACACCTTTTCTAGTGCTATTGTGTTTCTAGAGATTTTTAAATATTAATTTTTGCAGGAAAATATGTTTCTGTA
>NW_009628412.1:6110-14555 GCF_000690535.1 Cariama cristata | reverse complement strand
CAATAAAGCAAGTATGAACATCAGCGGGTTAATACGTGAAATGAATCATCTTGGTTATTGAACTAAAACTGTGAGACAGCCACTCAATTCAGGACAGCAAGATATTTATATATATAGAAATGGCTGCACCATGAATATAAAGAGCCGTCATGACCCTTATTCGTTTCTTTGCTGAAAAAATATTAAATATTTCTGAAAAAGTCTAAATTACTTGATGAGGGTGGTGAGGCACTAGAACAGGTTGCCCAGAGAAGTTGTGGATGTCCCATCCCTGGCAGTGTTCAAGGCTGGGTTGGATGGGGCTTTGAGCAACCTGGTCTAGTGGAAGGTGTCCCTGCCTACGGCAGGGGGGGTCTTGCTACGGCAGTGGGGTTGGAACGGGATGATCTTTAAGGTCCCTTTCAACCCAAACCATTCTATGATTCTGTAATTTGCAATAGTGCTCCATAAGTGAGTAATTAGGCTAGCTTTAGAGTACTGTGTAGTTCAGAGAGTGCACATAAAATATAATCTTAATATAACAGTTATATAATCTATCAAGTACATGTATTATGAATTGATTTTCACATGGAGTTAACTCATTATTAACGAATACATTTAAAATAGTTCAGTGTGCAGATCACAGTGTGTCTTAAAAACTGTAGATTATACATTGAGGTCTGCAACATTCTGCAACATATTTATAGCCATATTACTGTCATTAGCTCTTTACAAGTAATCTGTAATTGCACATATGTAATGAGGGGAAAAATTATTCTTTAAGAGAAAGCAAATAGAGGTTCGTAAATGATGGCACTGGAAAGCATTATTGTAGAATACAGTTTTTTCTAAGAAATACACCAGAAATAGTAAGTCTAACTACTTTTTCTTGACTTCCCTAAATTACTTTCAAAATGTTTGGTACTTACCAAAATGTGTATTATTTCTTCAGGTTTTTTATCATCTACAGGAATCCCATTTACTTCCCTTAGTTCATCACCAACGTGAATAAGACCTATAGAAGACAAAAAAGAGTTGTTAAACTGTAGGCATGTATTATACAAAAAATGTCATTACATTCAGCTTTTTTCTTCCTTGTTCATCCACTTTAAGCTCTAACTTAAAAGCAGAAATAATGGTGAACACAACAGCTACTGTCCTCAGAGGTAAGTTTGAAATGGTTGGTTTACTCACCACCCCTCCTTCCTCCTGAAAATTAGTACCACTTCTTTATGACTTTTACAGACTTTTATGCAGATATTTGAAAAATGTCTGTGCCAATTCTTTTTCTACTCATACCGCTTTCTTATTGCTACACAGCTGCAAGTACTGCAAAGATCACTTCAGCTGTGAGTGCTAATTTGTGGCACAAATGCTTGCTAATTTAACAATATATATATACATATCTAGATTTACTCCATTACCCCAGCTAAGTGTGAAACACAGCTGTCCTAGATTCTCTTCAGTGAAAAGAGGCATTTTAGAGTATAATTCAGGACCTCTTGCTTGAGTTCATGCAGACTTTGAGCATTCCAAACTAAACAATGGCAGTCAAGGATGTGCTGGTATTTTGAGAGTTACCAGCTGAAACTCCAAGTGGATGTCCTAATATAAAAGTAAAGCAACTGTCCTGAGTTCCTCCATCAGCAGGCTGTAATCTTGGCATATCCCATCATGTCTAAGTGGATGTCTTCAACTGGAAACAAATCATGATACATCAAAAAAACCCCTGTATCTGCTAACTCAAAAAGACACTTGATTGCAACTCAATTGGGGAAAAAAATTCAGCATGAATACTTTCACCAGTATTGAAATATCACTTTGGAAAACTGTTGAGACCTCAAATAATTTTGTTTGTGATAGTGATGTATTTCATGTCTACAAAATATGCCATATTACCTCATCTTGTTCCGAGTTCTAGAACTTGAATGGCTAGTGCCAAGCAACATCATCTTACCACTTCTATCTGCAGCTCCTCCACGCATTATCCTGGCCACCACAATTGCACCAGTATGTTCATCCCTTTTAATAGTAGCTCCCTTGGGTAAAAAAAAAAAAAGAATTTGGTTACTACCTCACCATAATTTTAATTCGCCACACTAACAAACATTTGCTATGTAAAACTGCACAAAGTTGACATTGTATTGATATGTGAATAAGCCAGAAATCATACTTGCTCATGAAAAGAATACACAAAATACGTTGCTCTATTACCATCCTCTTAAAATGTGACCTTTTCCATTCAGAATTAACTCATGCATTCCGTATGTACAAAGCTTTTAAAATAAAAGGACAAATGACAGAAAAATTTACTTTTCAACTTAGTGTTAACTGCAGCGTACCTTACTTGAGTCTGCTGCTAAAAGTGTACTAAACTACTGCTGAAAACTGATAAATTATTGTTCCTACATTAAAACAGGCCACGTTACATACTATGGGTACAAAAAATTTATCTGTGTTCGTAATTGTTGCACTTTATGCTCAGAACTGCCTGTGCACCCATTGATCATCATTTCGCTTTGCAGTATTATCAATAAACAAACACGACTTTGAGAAATGCCCCTGCATGTCAGGGATCACCTGGAATACCCGTGGAACAGAAATGCAGAGGAGGATAACATTTCCTGAGTTAGTCATAACTGTTTTCATACATTACACAAACACAGCACAAAGCATTTAGGTAAAATGACATCATGTAGTTAAATTTCCAGCGAACAGCTGTCTAGATGAGAAAAATGTCTTTGTAACTAGAACTGCAAGGGTGCACCGAGAAGAGGCACAAGGTGATGGGGAAGCAGGAGGCAGCAGCGGTGACAAGTGCGAAGGGAAGGGACATGGAGGCATGGAGCTGCTGCCTCAGCTGCGGTGCCAGCCCTTTCACGCAGACGGGAAGAAATGAGAGGGGAAATGCTGGCCCTGCTCTGGAAGACAGAACCCACAGAATAACGAGGAGAATTTTAGCTAGATAATTCATACTGTATAATCATCTCCAAAAAGGTTATTTGATCCAGTATTTTTTAAAAGCTACATGAAAAAAGCACATCCTGGCCAACAGCTTTTTACCTGCATATGACTACTTTGCCATGTTAATGTCATTAGTTACCTGCGATAGCTCTAGATCTGCTACTCAATAGAGATGTTTAGGACTCTGGCAGGTAAGTCAACTTTCTGAAAATTTCCATATTTGTGATCACAGAATGACCAGTATTACTCCTCTGAGTACAAGATAGAATTTCCTTCCTTCAGAGAAGTGTTGTGCTTGAAGTAAGGTATATAAGTACTTTATAAAGTTCCTTGAATAATTAAATATTTTTATAGCTACCTTTTTATATTTGTTTAGATTAAACATGAACAACATGTTTATCACTACTTCAATTTTTAAGTGTTTCATGAACATAAAGCTGAAATACGTGCAAATTAATAACAGGGGTGATATTTTACTACAGTTAACAATTTTACTGACTATAAACAAACTTGTTTCCCTTTCCTTCTACCTCTAAGATGGAAATACAACATAAGACATGAAGACAAAAAATGGGAGACTAATTTACGTTTTTTTCTATACAAGTTCCATTTATTGCAAATAGAGAAAAACTAACACAGTCGCAATATTCTCTTTGGCTGAAACTTTAACAGTAGCCAGCACTCCACAGCAAAATTGATGTGTTGTGTTTTATGCATTTTATTTTACATCTTAAAATTTATTAGCATGAAATTTTACCCATAAGCAAAGTAATTCTGCAATTTGCCAGTCTTATTCTTATGTATTGTTTATAATCTAATTATATCAGTAAGCATTTGTTTGTATTAGAGTTTCAAATGAGTCTGAGAGTTTCAAAAAGATAAAGATTTAGCTGCAGCTAATCTCACTTCAAAACCTCACAATTAGATTTCTGTGCATAAAGAATTGCATACCATTAGAAATACATTAAACAAACTATTAACCCTTCTAGCGTATATCTCAATATTAAGTTCTGATCTTGCAGCAACAGCTATTAATTTGAAGTTTACTATTAATACCTGGAAAGTTCTATCTGTTTAAAAGTACAAAGCACCTTTTTTTTCTGAATAAACTCATCAAAAAGGAAAAAAGCAGCATTAGGATGCTAGAGCCAAATATAAATACAGGACACTTCCATGATAGTGTCCATGTAAAACAGAGGTTCTCCTAATTAATCAAGGAAAAAAGCCTTGAACAGAAAGGCTTTATGCCTTTTACCTAGAAGTCAACACTACTAAATGCCACCAAATGCAAAAAGGCAAGCGATGACTGACAGCCTTCCACTGTGATCATCCAGCCACCCCAGCCCAGCACTGATGTCTGAAAACGGGTACTTCACTTCACGTCACCTTGTTTTTAGAGAGACTCTAGGAAAAAAAACTGGTGTGCTATCAAAGACCACAGTATTGACCCAGATGGCATCTGGAAGTAACAATAAGGCTCTTGTCCAAGTGGAAGGGTCACTTCATGCTCTATGCAATTATCACTACTGGCACAAAATGAATTTTCCTAGCATAGATTGGCCAATTTGAAAGATGCCCCAGTAAAGGTAACAGGTAAATTGGAATTTTCAAACAAAGCTCAAAATCAAGTTTAAATTTACACAGAAATTATTTCACCCAAGTTAGCTCACTGTCAATAACTCTTCTATGGCAAACTCAAAGTGAATGGGCAGGCTCATGAAAAGCACCATTTGAGTTTATGTATTTTTGCTGTACATATAGTACACAAAGAAAAAAGGGGGTTCCTTAAATTTCCCTTCCCTCTCAATTTAGAACACTTAAAAAGAAATCACCAAACACAAGTGGATTTCTTTTTGAAAACCCGAAGAGTTGATTTTCTGAAGAAGCAGCTTCTCTTGTACTGCTGCCAGCCCTGCTTAAATGATGAGGTATATATAATCTGGCAAGAATTTCTCCTTATGAGATGTTCAGCTCCAGTACTTTCAGTTACATGTGCAGTACAGCTCCTCATTTAGAGCTTTAAAAATGGAAGAAGGTTAGACTGGACCTTGAGAGCTGGAAAATATTTTTCAGTGTTGCTAGCCAAAAGTGTAAGTTACCCTAAATGAGACATATACAGATGTAATAGCATAGCTCAGTTTAAAATACTTTTAAAGGGAAAAATAAGGAGTTTGGGAGCCATATGGTCATCAGACTGAGAAAATGTTTAAAGGCACACCATGCAAAAGCACTAAAAATAATACAAGCTCCTTCAGCAAGGCTCTTTCACTGATTTTTGGGTTGATTTTTTGTTTGTTTCATGGTTTTTTTTTGTGGTTTTAGGTTTTTTCTCCATTTTTAATGTAGTAACACTAATTGGTAAGCATCACTTAGGGTTTCACAGATGTGAGCTTTATTAGTTCATTCATTTATCTGTTGGTTCCAGAATATAAACATTATAAGCCTTTATTTTTAAAGACAGACAGACTAGCCTGTAAATGAATTACTAATAAGAGAGTTTGAAACATCAGTAATATTTTTGCATACCTTTCTGTTAAACAAAAGCACATGCAGATATTGAATGCAAATAAGTACTTCAATAAGCCCTAATTTTAATTCATTCTCTGTTGAAAATGCAAACACAAATATCAGTTATGTACCTTATAGTGAAGAGTGATTTACAAGTTGATGCCCACATACATATAGATTATGCACACTAAAGCTGTCCCTACACCCAAATTAAACCCACCTATAAAATAGCTGGGTTCATTCACTAATAAGAACCAAGCTACGGGGACTCAGAGTGAGAGGCAAGCAAGAGCTGTAGAATCTGCATGGGCAGAACATGTAAATGACTCTTTTAAATCACCACAATTCATTTCACCCAAGTTCAGCTATGGAAATCATTAGTTCAAGGTAGGTATCTAGGCTCCTCCTATAGTTAGTGAAAAGAAATAGGCAGCCCTGGAGAATTAATCATCCTTTCATTAAGACAGGCATCTTAAATAGATGGCACGGTTCATTCTCTGGAGCTGCCTATTTTCTCTTGACTATAGACACAGCACAGAGATTAGTTTTCAAATTACTAAATTTACGTGAAATGAATCTGTGTGATGAAGAAGCAAGCACCTTAACGTGACAAAGGATCCTATTCAGAATAACTGCATAACAGCTGTAACAAACCTGGAATATCATTTGGGAGCTGGAAGTAGTGAGAGCCCAGGAACTGAACTCCTGGTAGCGTGGTTGTACATCTCAGCCATCAGGAATGCTAACCAGGAACATGGCAGTGGCTGAAAAGGCCCTGAAGAGGCAGGCATAAGTAAAAACCCTCCAAGCTATCTAATAAAAAGTCTAATTATAGCCAGGTGAATTTTGGACTATCTCTGAAAAGAGATGTTTCTACTTCTCCTTATGTGAGGTTCAGAGTTGTTCTCAATTACTTTGTCTAGATAAAACCTCCTAACACAATTTCACCTCAGAAACACTGCTAGAATGGCATTTGCTAATAGAGCACTTATTAAAAACAAACAAACAAACAAAACCAAAAACCAACAAGCACCTCTGGAAGAATTAACAAAAAGTTTAAATCATCTCTTCCAAAAAACTGGAGGAAAGTTCAGCGCTGACTTCTGAACTGATGAAATCTGGCAAACAGGAGGCCCTCCCACAGACCATGTGTTTCCCTCTCTTTTGAGATGATTACTCCTGGAAACTCAGGCTTCATTAATATGTGATTAACACCGGCTCAGAACACTGGTGAGGTGCTTAACTCAGAGAAAAGCACAAACAAGTACAAGAGGAAACGTGGTACAGTTTTATACAAAAATGGTCACTAGATGTATTCCAAAGTAGTTAAGAGAGTGCCCAATTTGCTTCAAAGAGAGTACTGTTGAAAGTCATCCAAAATAGAGACCCAATTCAAGAACGTCCAGGGTGTGTAACCTTCTCATACAGATAAGGTACAATCTTAGAAATGTTGGTTAAAGGGCAGCTTTTGGAAGTCATTCAGGCCAATCTCCTGCTCAGGGCAGGACTACTGTCAATGCCAGATTAGGTCAGCCATTGCCTGATCAGGTCAGCCATTACCTTATGGTATAGGTTGGAGATTCGACATCTCCGGTTAGTCTGCTCCAGTGCTGGACTTCCCATCTAAAGAAATACTTCTGTTAATTCTCAGTCTAAACCTCCCAGGGCTGCAACTTGTGGCCATTGCTCTGTGTTTTATCATCTTTCACTGCTGGGAAGAGCTTGACTCTACGGTCCTTGTGAGGTCCCCACTCTCAAGTAGTTGTAGGCTGCAATTAGCTCCTGCCCTTTGCCTCTTCCTAGTAATAGGCCTATCACAGATTGCATTATAAGGCTGTTTACGCCTTGCTAAATAAACTAAGCAGTCTTAAAACTGAAGAACTGAATTCTCTCACATTTTTTGTATTTTCCACGGCTGCCATCCTGTCTAGTAAAAGAAAATTCTAAAAAACCTCTCTCTGTTACCTCCTTAGCACAAGAATTGTGGGATAGAGTTAATTTTCTTCATGGCAGCTCATACAGGGCTACGTTTTGTATTTGTGCTGAAACAGTGTGGGTAACAGAGGGATGTTTTAGTTATTGCTGAGCAGTGCTTACACAGAGTCAAGGCCTTTTCAGCTTCTCACCCCATCCCACCAGCGAGAAGGCTGGGGGTGCACAAGGAGTTGGGAGGGGACACGACTGGGACAGCTGACCCCAACTGACCAAAGGGATATTCCACACCATATGATGTCATGCTCAGCAATAAAACTTGGGGAAGAAAGAGGAAGGGGGGACATTCAGAGTGATGGTGTTTGTCTTCCCAAGTAACCATTACATGTGACGGAGCCCTGCTTTACTGGAGATGGCTGAACATCTGCCTGCCCATGGGAAGTTGTGAATGAATGCCTTGTTTTGCTTTGGTTGCGTGTGTGGCTTTTGCTTTGCCTATTAAACTGTCTTTATCTCAACCCACGAGTTTTCTCACTTTCATCCCTCTGATTCTCTCCCCCATCCCACTGGGGAAAAAGAGCGAGCAGCTGTGTGGGGCTGAGCTGCCAGCTGGGGTTAAACCACGACAGACACACAGGTCTCTGGAAGAGCTCAGTATCCCACCAGAGTGAACGGCAAGAGTGGAATTTGAGGAACAGTTCAAGGATAATCTTCAGCTTAGGCAACTCTATTTGTCCCTTTAAGAGGGCCTAAAATCTCAAAAGCCAATATACAATGTATGTATCTCATAAGTTTTCAGAAAATCTCTCAGTTTTGTGTTCAAAGCTGCTATTTATCCAATCTATTTTGAGATACTATTAACCTACGGTATTTAAAGTCACAAAAGTCTTAGTAGCAAATCATGACTGAAACATAAAGCTATGCAAATTAAGATTTTATTAAGACTTTTATGACAAATTCAAGAAAAAACAAGACTGCTTTCATTAACACTAAAAATAAGCTGTTCAATTAGAACTCATTTCATACTGTGTGTTCAAATTTCTTCACACCTTTCAGATTTAA
>NW_009628412.1:0-6097 GCF_000690535.1 Cariama cristata | reverse complement strand
CCTAAAGCAAGTTTGTTTTCTTCCTCAAAGAATTTCTTTGATAAAGAAAGGAAAGCTTAAAGCTGTGATTTACATATTTGGGGAAAAAAAAACGTTTACCATATTAAAACAAAGTAAAAATTTTTCCATATGGTGAAACTTTTAATTACGCCCATGGGCACCTATAGTCAGTCAATACCAAAACTTACGTCTTGTTTATTGCTTCCAGAAATCCTTCAAGAATAAGAGTGATAGTAACACAAGCTACCTCTGTATGTCTAACAGAGGCATTGCTCTCCCACTGTCATCTCAAGTACAAAATCATGTCTCCCAAAGTAACTTTGCAGATATTTCTTCAGGATTGCTATCCATTAAAACAAATATCCAGTATAACATAAAACAAAGCTCTTACTGGTTTGCAGGAGAAAAAGTATATAGTTAAATTTTATACAAGATGACTCCCACTCTGCAGCAAATAAAAATAACCAAATCAGTAAAGCATTTTAATATTCTTGTAATACAACCTAGCTTTAGTCCTTTCATTTTTCCAGATATCCCCATGAAGATATTAACTTTCTAGTATTCATAATCCAAAGTACAACAACAGACATCTTAAATTCACCCAGATTTCAATTCAAGTATTTTAAAATATGTTTTCATGCTTTCTTTTCAGTGTATCAAAAGGTCACTTTTTTAACATGAATGCTAACAGGCACAGTTCACCACAAAGGTCAAGATTTCTTTGGGGATTCATTCTCCCTCTCTCATTTTAAAACAAGTTCATGATTTGAATTCAAGATAAAAGATGAATATATTACTGATCTAAATGCTCAGACTGGCCCACATATATAATGCTCAAACACCATGAATGAAGACATTCTTATTATTCATGTGCTTTACTAATAACGACTGCGAATGGAAGTCACAAGTGTATTACTGAATGTCATCAATAAACATGTCTAATGTCCGTCTATCCACCTCAAGTTAATGTCACCCATTCACATTCATATCCTGAACACTCCCCACTCTGCGTGCAAACACAAAACCACAAAACAAAAGACAGGGTTACTTACCAATGGTTCCCTGTTTTTGACAAGCCTGATTATTTTAACTGAATCTTCTTCCTCATCAATATCATCAGGCATGGGGGGCAAAACAGGATCGTAGTTCTTCTGAGCAACAGTATCATGTACAGAGAGCAAAGCCTGGAAACATTAATAATCAGTATATTATTTGGCATCTGAAAAGTTTATGAAAGACAAAGCAGAGGTTATTATTTATAGCCTGACTCTACTAGAGTCATGCATGGAGACTGAATATAATTCTTGTATACAATTTTAACATGTCAAACTAATGAAACAACTCCATGGAGTATATGTTTTCATATACACAATGAATGCATCTAGTAAATTGTGGATACAGAATAGTGTCTTCATAAACACGAAAATACCAAGTATTTTGCACATCAGCTTGAAATTACAAGAATTATGAACAGGAGAAAACCTAAGTCTCCTAAAGTAGTAACATCATTCTACTTGTCCTAGATAAAAAGTTTCTTTGATACAGTAAGCAGTCCTATGAAACAAATAAGCATCTTCCAGTACTTCTGTTCAAGCATGCGATGCATGACATTAAGCTATTGCCCAGACATCCCCTTCAGAGGAGCTCTGGAAGCTTACCTAGTTACTGGATCCCTTTCATACTAGCTCCCTTTCTTATGAGCTCCAAATTACCTAAGGCATTTTTAATTTATTGTGGAATTCATGACTGAGATTGAGGAACATACTGCTGAAACGATTTGGTTTACGCAGGTGCTTATCAATCTCCTGTCGCATGTCTTGCCTTCTTTCTTTCTCTGTTGCTTCTCCAGTTTATGCATAGCTTGAACAATAGATTTTTCAAAGAAAAGCCTAACAAAGCCTGACAAAAGTTCAATCTTTAAAATAAAATACTCTATGTACTTGCAGAAATTAAAAAATCTTGAAAGTCAAATAAAGTTAGAAAGCTCATTCTCCTAAGGCTCTAAAAAAAATCTCAGCTATAATCTAAAATTCACAGCCTTTTCTAGATACAGAACTCTTTCTTTTCTATTTTGAAAAATGTTCATTATTCGTATTGCCTTTTAAACTGGTGAAAAATGGTTAAGTAATGCTTTTACTTTTGTAGTGAAAACTATGCATTATAGCAGGAATAACAGCAACAGCCGTACAACATATAATTCTATCCACTGCTTTCAGTTGCTTCTGTTTTCAAGTAGTTGCTCCTAAATACCTGAATATTTTACATTTTGACTTGATATTTTTTCTTAAACAGTCAATATTAGAAAATTTGTAGTCTGAATAGCAGTCATAGACATGTTCTGTGAATGTTACTGTAAACTGATAATTTTCCTGATAATAAAAATTAAGCATTTTGGAAAATATTGAGATGTTTAGGATAAAGCAGAACACATCAACGTTGTTGACATGGATGATATCAGAAGGTATCATATCAATGACTGTAATAATGAATCTACTATAACAATTACAATTATGATTAAAAGGAAACTCCTTAATAAAGAACAGAAAATGGCTACATTTCTCTGATGCCAGTTTACTTGCCACTTAATAAAAGGCAGATGATTTTTGACTGAGTACACAAATGACCAGGAACTGTATGTTCTCAAGCATAATGCAAATGTTTTTAAAAAGCATGACACTTCCATTACACTATTCCAGGATTTTTTTCCTGAATGGAGGAGATGGAAACAACAGGAAACAATTTCCAGGCCATCCTGTCAAACGCAGAAGGCAAAGAACGTATGGTAATCTTGAAATTCTGAAGTTTACATTTGAAGTCAGGTCTTCAACAAAATAAACACAGAGGAAGATACTGTCTGCTTCATGAGAATTTGCTATTTTTTTTACTAATTTCTATGCATATTGTACAATTTGATAAAAACATTAGCGTGTCCTTTCAACACACTAATTATTGTTGGTTTTCTTCCCAAGACAGTTATGAATCTGTACTATTTACTATCAGAAATTACCAGCTCCCTCCCAACAAAGGTTAGTTTTACTTTAGATTTGAGTTAAAAACCTCAGGCTAGCCATTATGGTTCTCCCTGGAAATGTGTATTATAAAGCATTACATATGTAAAAGCCATGTAAGCACATGCAGTCCTCTAAAGATGTATGTGAAATATCAAAGATATACTAAAACAAAAGTAGTGTTTGCTTTTACTTCAGGCTACTTACAGTTAAGACTTCTAAAACTAGTCTTGTGCAATTACATTTTTCCACATAAAGCTAGAGCACATTCATGGACTGGTTCAATTTAATGAGGTTCTATATTGCAGTTTGAAAACAATCAGGCAGATACAGAAAACAGATGAAAATAATCTAAAGCACCACTTCCAGGGTAAAAGGCAGCAACTTAAAACATGTTCAAAAGAACCTACCCTTGACAATGAAACTTGTAAAAAAGTTGTGTCCCCTACTACACTGAATCATGCCACCAGTGTTAGTAAGATACTTCCCTGCTCTGGCTGCCAGATCAGGCTGCTGGACACCACGCACAAAACAAAGATGCAGCCCAAGTATTATAAACCAATGCCAATCAATGTCTAGTATTTATGATGTTTTTCTTCACTCACAAAAACCCTTATCAACCCTTTCCCTCCTTCTCCCAAAAAACCATATTGAACCACAAAGTACTACACTTTTCAGTGTAAGATATTTTCCCCAAACTCTAGTACTACTTTATCTCAGTGCAAAGACACACATTTTAGATAAGAGTATGAATGACACAAATTATGTGTCTTTTCTCAGTCAAGCTTTCAGAAGAGCTTCTGTCATCACAAACTTGTTTATGCTGTACACTGAACATGCTAAGATTTCTTTCCTGCTTCTCTTCCATCATTGCTTCTTTTAACACACTACTCTGTCCACTGTAGTTGCTCTTGAAACAGTCAGCAGCATAGACATTGGGCAATAATTAGCCTGCAAACAAAACTTATAAAGCCATTTTGATTTCACTTAATGCATTCAACCAAAGTGATCAGAGCCTGTCCTCTAGAGAATTTCTGTATGTTTTGAACACATGAAGAAATGACCATATTCACAGAGTAAAGGGACATTTCTTCAGCAGTTTCTTTGTACTGTGCAATTAATATAGTGTATGCTTAGTCCAAAAAACCATGTTTCAGACTAGACTTTTATAGAAAAGGTTAGGACGTTTTTGAAATCAAACAAACTACAAGTGCCAAGAAATAAAACTTGGATCCTATGATGAACAAGATTTACCCAGAATAACTGTGCAGTAAATGCACAAGGCAATGTAAAGGTAGTAATGTTCTCTTTTTCTAAATTAGAAGTGATCAACTTACTTCCATGACACTAATTTTTACCTAACACAAGAAACTGCAAGATGTGCAGATGAATTTTACTTTTTTTTAATGTTTTGTTTTTGTTTTCAAGTACATAGCTCTTTGGAACTATACACGTATGATCCAAGATTTGGGTCATGTATATTTAAGCACCTCTGGAGAAAAAAATTTTATTTCAGCTCTAAGTTCTATGCTTATGATTCACTAATGTAAACACAGTCCGTATTTAGAACTTGAAAGAAGGCATGATTCAAACTCCTGCACTACCTAAATATAAATATTGATGTTCAGCTAAATTCTTAGACATGATCTAGCTGGAAATGAATACTTTCATCAGACCTCTGAAATGTCTAATAACTAGTGCTGTATTTTTCATATTAAAGCTATCACTGATCATTTCACAGTTTATAAATTGAAATTTTACACTATCAACTTACACAAAGAAAATCTGACATTTGAAACACTGAAAGTTCTTTTTCTTAAACTGTTCCAAAACTTTAAATGTTTATTTAAATTGAGAATGTTATTAATGAAAACAGTTTTATATTTTGAAAAAATGTGTAACATTTAACTACACTGACTACATTTTTGCTCCTCTAAAACAATGACAAATTTGATATCTTTTTTGCTTCTGTTTGTATTTTGAGATCTGTAAGAGTAAAAATATCCCAAGTAGCCCCTGACTCGTAACACAGCTCCTTATGTTTTTAAATTCTCATTCTTTAAAAAAAATAAATCTCAATTTAAGCTTTACTTTTCAGTAATATTTTGCATTTACTAGTCTAGAAAAACATTTTAGAAAACAGTAAGTTAAATAAAGAAGCAAGACAGAATGGACAAAGAAACAAAAGCAGCTTCTTTCTTTGTAGTACTTGAAAAAACAAGATTAGAAAATTAAATAACTAATAGTCAAGATTACCAACATAAAATCTGTAGAGACTCAAACCAACGTTTATGTCAGCCAACAGCTGCAGCAGACTGCAACCCTGCCAACCCAGCTGCTGGTTACCTTGCCTATGGAGTAGGTTATTGCCCTGGCAGCAGAGTCAGCAAAACGGAACAAAATGGCCCACGACTTTGCTGTCCCAGTCCACAGCTTGGATCATTAGCACCGGCCACCTTCTCCGGCAGTTCAACTTGAACTCTGTGAGGTGAGACAGAGACATTTTCCCACCTCTTTGCTTTGCTATGGTGACAGTAACTTCCACCAAGGCTGGCACAGAAAAGTTACACCGAAGGAAAAAAGTAATTTCAACAGCAACCACAGCAACCTTTCCCTGAACTCGCCTGGCAGAGCGCATTCCCCATAGAGCTCTAGCCATACTATGTTTTCCTTTGAGATAAGCTTACAGAAGAAATGCAAAAAGACAGGATAAAAATGTTGGTGGAGAAAATTATTCAAGACTGCAAAGACTGATTTATGAGTAACTTGCATAAAGTTAAAATCAAGCGAGTGAAGTCATCCAGCAACAGATATCAAAGTAGGAAAGCTGAAAGAGCTGGGAGGAGACTGAACCCATTGAAGGAAAGACCATCAAGAGCACCAGAATGGCAGGTCGCACAGGAGTCGTAACAGCCAAACATATGCAAGAATGTAGAAAGGAGGTGAACAAAACCTGTAGAAAGCTGAAGCATAACAGTAAGGGCATACAGGCTCTAGGCACAGAAAAGAAATTTGACTTGAGAACCGTTTGGAGAAGAAAGGGGTAAAAATACGAGGTTTCAGAATCATAGAATCATTACGGTTGGAAG
>NW_009628411.1:52555-98852 GCF_000690535.1 Cariama cristata | reverse complement strand
GGGCCTCGCGTAAGCGACTCGTCCTTAATTAGCGGGAACACCTTCCCTACAATTAAAACAAATAAATCTTTAAGGCAGATTAAGATCCAGACAAATGAAATGCGTTTCCTTACCTCTTTAAAGGGAAGGAGAAAAGGCCAGCAGCTCCCTCTCAGCAGCACTGGGCAGCAGCATGCAAATGGCAGGTTCCTGCCAGCTCTCGAAGCCTGGTGTCACTACAGCTCAGAAAAGCAGTATTTTTGACACTTCTCTGAAATTATTGGGTCTTCCCATCAGTCGAACCGTCCAACAAAATGCTGGGTAAGAACAGAAGATTTTGGGGAACGAGAAAGTGTCATTTTGCTAACAATTACCCTGCTCCCTGGCCCACATCTGTCCAATTGCTCTGGCTGTTTATAGACCAACAACAAAAGCAAGATGTATTACAATAAAAATATTATTTAAAGAGAAGAAAGTCCTGAGCTGCCCAACAGTCCTGACGTAGGAGGCCCAGGGAGCTGCATGCAGGGGGTGTGGAGGGGATCCGGCTGTGAAAGAAGGGGGAGGTCTGAGGTATAAGAAGTACAGAGAATAGCAACATGGCAGAGCGCCACAACAATTTGATCAACTACTTCAGTAGAGTTATAGCATGCACCTAATTCTAGACTCCAAAGAGATGCTCTCCAGAGCTGTATGTTGTATGTACTCTAGCATTCAGCATGCTTGGGCCTTGATATCAGCTGGAATGTGTTCCTATTACAATAATAAAAAATGACTAATGGCGTCTGAAGGGTTATTTAAGTGCTGCATCAGTCTTGCGCACGATGGAGGCATAGCATGGCACAGCCTCCCTGTTCACCACATGGCAATTAAAAAAACCCAAAGATTTGTCCTGGCTCCTAACAATACTTTCTTTTTGGTTTTAAAAGTCTCCTTTCTCTGTGCTATCATCATAGGCCACTCTGGTGTATTTTCCATGTGAGTTTTAGATGTCAGCGTAAGGCAAAAATCTATAATGATCATTATTCTGTGTCTTAAGGACTGTGAACAAAAAGACTGCTGTCACATTATTGAGCTGAGGGGCTCTAAGCATTCTTCGTGTTTTGTGTGTGCTGCTACAGAAATGAAATATTAGAGTAGCAAATACTATTTCCTGACACTTATGTTTTAAAATATGTGCATGTAATATGCTTATGTTCTGTTGTACTCTCCCTTGATATGATAGATGTGTTTCAGAAACGCACTAGTGCATTTCCTGTCTTCTTAATAACAGTTGTAGCTTTTAATACACTACAGAGAATCTTACAAGTACTACGATCAATATAAAAACAGCTTGAATCCCACCAGTCCTTCTTTTAAAGAAAAAAAAAGAACAATTTTTTTTCTTATCTTGGGGTCTTTCTTTCATATCTTGGGGTCTTCCTCCTGAGCCCACTCCTGCAGGTTGCTGAATGGCAGAACTTCTGAAGACTGAAAGGGAAAGGAGTTAAAGGAACTAATCTCTATCTATTCAGGCATCATTACCATAAAAGAAGTAACAAAAAAATCGGAAGGAATTGGTACAATTTGCCAACATTCGGTACCTAGGACCGAATATGCTCTTCTTCCTAAAGAAAAATCTATGTTTATTATCAGAAACAAGTTTTAACAGTACCTTTAAAGCAATAGCTTTAATTTAATAAAAGCTACTGTATGACTCTAGTAACATTAAGAACCTCTGTAACATATAGATGTATTAAACATGCCAATATGTTAAGGTTTCATATTTCTTTAAAGAGGTACAGAATCAGATACTAAATCAGAGTAGCTGGAACGCTGAAGAAAGGTTCAATTTCTGCTTGAACCTGATAAATGAATATTTTTTATGATTTAAAGAAAAAAGAAGAACAAGAAGCCATGGCATCTTATGGCATAAGACTTCTATTTGCATTTAAGATTTTGCATGAATTTAGTGTAGCCAAAGCAGTCAAGTACTGCAAATAAAAACCACCAGATGTTCTGCCAAACACCTTGCTTCTTAGCTACACTGCCTCCCCTATTTTAACATCGTTCCTGCATTAATCACTGTATGTAAGTGATTTGAGATGTACACTGATATTTTTTGGAAAGTTCAGTAACTATCCTAAATTTTTTAAACTCACAATTTGGGCTTCAAACTCAGATCCTGACTGTGTAAGGACATGTGCATGTGCTTTACACAGGATGAAATGATTTCAGTGGAATTGTTTCTGGAACTAGATCTAAACCCAATGAACGATTAACCCCCCTCTCCAATTATTTCACTGGGCTTTAAATTACACCTGTTGTGTATAGTATTAACCAGATCTAAGTCTTTTCTGACAGAGGCCCTGCTTCTGCATTTGAACCTGCATTTGATTTTAAGACACGTACAAGTTAAGGGCTGGGTAGGTACAAGCTTAACCTTAAACATCTGATCTTACTGTTCTCACTGGTTCACTGTACATAAACAAATCCAATATTTTCTTATGTAAAAATACTTTACTATTCAGGTGCAGTAAGGTAACACCTGGTACAAAAGACTGCTTGGGCATGACTCAGGCAGATGTTAAAAGCCTGTCTCGACTATTACTTGGCTGTTAGGTCTGTGACACCATTGCTTTCCATCACTCTCTCACATCTTTCTAGTTTTGCTTTGCATATATTATATGCTTTGTATCTGGAGCCAGAGTCAACTTCATAAAGCATTTCTAATGCTTTATAAGCTAAGCTAAGCAAAGCTTTTGAAAGCTCCATCTCAAAAGAAAAAAAAAGTTTAAATAGTAAAGAATATATATAGCAACAATAGCACAGAAATACATGTTACCTCCATGCTAAATTTAGTTATCACTGGAATTAATAATCATGTAATCAAGACATAACAAATAGGGAATTCAATTTTGTGGCAAAGATACCAACCATGTTTAGTCTGTCTTGTATAGTATTTTTAAAAACCTAGAAATAACTATCTATACACCCTGCACTAACTCTAGGTGGCATATAGCAATTATACATAAAGGACACATAGTAAGATATTAAAATTATTCACCAATATAAAAAGCATGCATTTATTGATAATTTTCAATTTATCCTTGAAAGTCTTACTCATAGGAGAAAGTGAACTACTGCTTCTCTTCATTTAAATACAATTACTTCTATAAATAAAAAGTTAATTATATGACAAAAAAATTCAAACTATAGATTTCATTATCCTTCATTCATTAAGGAGCACATATTATGTATGGTTATTTGAAAAAATCACTAAGCAATGAGATTATTCAATTAATACACCACAGGAAAATTCAAGAGATAAGATTATGATTCAGTAAAACTTTCAAGCAGCTTCCTATTTTAACTCCACTGACAACAAGTGGAATACTCACGTTCTCCTTTTGGTGGGAGTCATTCTTAACTGCTTTTAGTTAACTGATGTAAATAAAATACCTGGAGAATACCCTTGAATGTGCATACAAGTGTGCCAAGGTCTTCACGGCCCACACCTCAGGGTAGACAGTAACTGACTCTAAAAATTTACGCATACTTTTACTTGAAAATTGCTTGATATGTATTGGTGAGTCCTGTTTTCTGTAGAGAAATCTGTAGCATGCCATTATATCAGCCTGGTATAAAAGTTTATATCCAATAAAACTGTGCTGTAGTAAGTACAAATCTCTACATCATAACCGCCTTGAAGTCAAGTGTTTTAAAAAGACTGCAAGACTAGAAGTTTTCCAAAATGAGAAGCCACATTTCCTCCCATCATGTCTATATAATGTTTTCAGGTTTATGCCTGCGAAATTTCAGGAAATCTCTTGTCTGTCAGGGGGCCCAGCCTTCTAGGATAATCAAAATTATGTTTAATTACAGAAACTCCTCTTATTAAAACTACTCTCATTCATGATTTTTAAATAGACAATTCAAAATACCGGGCCTCACTCTCCTCTCAGTTACATTAGAATAACCCCATCAACTTCAATTATCTTATAATAATATGAAGATCAGAGACTTATCATTGTCCACTTGCTGCTGTCTATGTAATAGAACACTGTGGGCATCAAGTTTAGCTTTTTTCTGTAGAAAAGGATTTCTCTTTAATACTTTTAATAATGAGATCTAACATAGTAAGAATCAAAGTGACTTTTAAGAACTTGTCATTTGTTCCCTTTTAATTAAATTTTTTTTCCTAATATACCCTCAATACTTTAACCAAAATCTAAAATAATGAGATCAAAACTATTTAAATTAAAACACAACATGTCTAGACTATTGAGTTAGGTCTGCTTAAATCATACTAAATAGTACAAGCTGAAGAACCACAGCTTCCAGCCAAGTCTTTTGTGTATTTGGAAAAGCTTTATCAAGCCCATGTTAAAAAATTGCATTAAACTACATAAAAATTTTACTCCTAATGCATAAAACCAATTATGCCATTCCCTTTCCACATTTCAGTTGTGTTTTGAAAAATCTATGTATGTTATCCACAGTAGTGAGATTTGCTGTATTACTAAGTCCGAGTTCTTCAGTCTTTAGTGTAAGGATTTATCATGTTATATGCTGAAAACTGTTTTCTCATGATAATAAATAATTTTGAGAAAACTCATAATCAAAGAAAGAAATACAAGAGTAGCCAATTCTGCTAAAATAAATAAATAAATAAAGACTACTGAACTGCAACTGGAAAATAGGCTGTGATCTGAAACCAATTATAGCCAGGTATACCCAAGCATCTACAACTATAGGCAACGTGTATCTTGGTTTTTCAGATTCTAGTGTTTAGTCTTACCTTTGGATATGTTCTCCTTCAGTATGTATTTTTACACAGTAGGGGAAAGGGTTAGAGAATTTTCTCCCTGATCCCTTATTACTCCTTTTTTAAATTCTTCTTCCTTTTTTTTTTTTTTTTTTTAAATTTATTTTTTGATCTGAATAATCCCTATCCAGAATCTTTTGCTGTTTCTCTGTATTGCTTCAGGAAACTTGTTATGGATGAGGTTGGCATAGCCATGGCTCTGAATTTTAAATTTCTGGTTAAAATAGGGGAATGAATTATTTCAGCTATTGATTCTGGAAATAAATATCTGTATATTCCCCTCTGGATAACCAGTTTGGTGCAGCCTTACTTAACAGAATTCTAACAATTGCAGAAAACTTTTCTTTACTCAAGAGAAAACAAGAACATTAATTTTGTAAATTCATAGTTATTTCCAAGATTGCATCTGTTGCTAGGACTTGATGGTAACAGAAATACATAGATAGCTTCACTGCAGAAATGGTGTTATCTATGATAATAACTAAAAAAATCATCTGGAATAATTTGAAAAAGCGTAACCATAGGTTTTTACTGATCTTGGAAATAAGACTTTGTCATGGAAATGTGACAAATGGGAATTCTAGAAGGAAAAAATTACCCAAAATGTGAACAGCAGAAAGTTGAAAGAAGAGCAAATCACCTGATAAGTCATAGTTTGAGGTGAGTTTGGAAGAGAGTCTAAACTCAGAGATGACCTGAAGAGAAGGGAATTTTCAGAATAATGTGGTAAATGGATCCTAGCATCTGTATAATACAGAAACCTCATTCCAGAAAAACAGCCCAAAAAAGAAACAGATTTGTTGTGAAGATCTTGCCTAGTATCTCTAATTTTAAAAAAATTTTAGATATGATGCGTATGATTTTGTAACATTTCTTAACTTTCTAAAGAAGTTTGTTTAATGAGTAAAGTTTTTTAATATCAGGTAAATTACATCATTCATCCTAATTTACTTGCCCTTTTCAAATCTAGAACTAGAACAAATTTTCTCTTTGTGAGAAGACATGTATTTTAGAAGATACAATTTAAATGTTTATATTAAACCTCAAAACACCAGAGAGAGAATTTGCACGAAGGCTTTTTAAAAATTCATTGTAGGAGGATACTTGTACCACCTAGGTTTAGATATCTACTTGAAAAATCTTGTGTGGCTGATTTTTTTCAGCTGTATGTACAGTAAATAGAGACAGGATCCCCCAGGACCCAGTTTGGAGAATTCAGATGGGGCTCCAAACTCTGAATATTCCTCTGGAGGAACCTCTGTTAACTGTACCTCAGGTAGATGCATGTCCTTCAGTACTGGGAATACCTCCTTCTCAATGTTACAGTCGCTTACTATGATTTAATTTTGACATCTCCAGAATTAACCTAGTACTTGTAATTTAGCACACATACAATTCACAACTATTTACTGAGAAAGATTGTACAAATACTTGTTTCTAGTTACTCTGTACACATTTACAAGAACAGCCATTATCTTCCTAAAACATGCTCATTGCATAGGGAAGTTCAGGTGACATCAACTATACAGTCATCTAGCTTAATTTTTAAGCCCCATTTAAGAATATGCCTGTACATTCCAACTGACTTATAACATCAACTAATTATAATTATTGGATATTTTGAAAATAAAATAACTTTTTTAATGATTGGCAAAGACAATCTCACCTGTCCAAGGAAAGAAAAAATATGGTTACAGTTTTCAGAAAAATAAGAAGAAACACACATTTTATCAGAATAGATGTATTAAGTTTAATAACGATTTTAAAGCTTATAGATGCAGGTCCCTCAAGATCTCATGTGAGTTATGAAATCTAATTTTATTCTCATAACTCTGTAATAAAGTTTTATAAATGTTATAAAAAAGGTTTTTACTAAGAGTGAACAGAAATCTGAACTATCTGGCCAAGTAATAAAAATGCATTCCTTTGTTGCTTAGTGTCAGACAAGAAGGTTTACCTGAAAATTGATTGGTACTTCTTCCTTTTCCACTTGAGTGCATTCATTTTTTCTTCATAGGATAATAGGTTATTTTAATGGTTATCCCATTAACATCTAGTTTAACTGCTAGCAAAAAAAAGGCAAACATAAAAAAGAAGATAGAGAAATAGTCAAGAAAAAGCTCAGTAATCTTTGATGACACCTTTGCACAGTGTTTTGTTGCTCTCATTTCTTACTCGTTACAACTGACAACGTAACTCTGGGCTTCCTCCAGCATCGCAAAAGGGGTCGTAAATGCAGTTTGACCATCCTTATGCTGGGATAATCCTGAGTGGCAGATCCGATAGCACTTGAGATATAAATTTGGAAAGAATACTATGATTCTGAGAAAATGAACTGTTGTGCAGTATTCTATGCATGTACACTCTGACTTCTGGGTACCTCCCCTGAACACCTCTGTCCTGAAAAGATTACAACACATTGCTGGAAGACGGATCGTTAGTCATACTTTCAACTGCTAGTTATTTTGGATAGAAAAATCTGATTTTTAAAATGTTTTTATTAAATAATGTGCACGCTTTAGAGAATAATTTTTGCTGCATTTGTTAGCTTTTGTTGCTGAATGTCTCAAAAATCCTTTTTTCACTCTGGATATTGCTTTTGCAACTGAAGATCGATAATTACTTTCTCACCATCGCTGAAAAATAATGACATGTCCCCATATTTGATCAGCTGCAAATTAGGCCTCTAGCTAAATAGCACCCCTTGGGCAAGTGAGCCAGGATATAACAGGCAGATTTTGTTGTCAGACATGCCTGCACAACAATGCAGCAGAAAGCAAAACTTATTTTTTTAGTCATCTCCTCTTTTCTTTATGAATATAATAAACATAACTGAGGAGATTACCAGAGCACTCAAAGTAGTAGTTGTGCTTACCTGTTTTGCTGGATAGGGATAGACTGATTTCTTAATGCTAACAGCTTGACTACACCACATACAGTTGAAGCCAGTTTCATATTGTCCCAATCATACCATGTGAATTTTAAAAATAGCCTGTAATAGTTAAAAGTTTTCCTTATTCTACCTTTTTAATTATTTTATTTCATTAATACTTATAACTTCATTCATTCATATGATGAGATTTAAAGAATGCATTGCTTCCATTTTCACTCTCCTCCCCAAGATTATCTTCTACTTATACATAGCTGATGGGTTTATTATAGTGGAATGATTTCATACCTTTAAAGACTGTCATGCGATTTTTGGAGAGGACTTGTTTTAAAAATATACTTTAGTTAGTGAATGTCTTGAAAAAATACATTTTGCCTTGTTCCTTCTTTTGTTCCACAGGAAACTGGAAAACTCCAGTGATCACTGGTATTACTGTCATATAAATTAGTGCAATGTATTTTTCTAAATTTCACACAGTGCTGAATGGTTTTGACAGTACAAAAATGGATAAAGTGAATTAAGTTTATTCTTTAAATTAATTTTCCATATGTATGGAAACTCTAAAGAACCTTGATTTTTAACCAGAGAACTCTCCTCATGTCTTATTCCTTACATATTAATTATTCTGAAAGGAACAACATGGTGACAAAAATGAAAAATAGAGGAAGAAAGAATAGGAAATGGAAAAAAGCCAGGATACTCTAAAGAAAAGAATTACATTTTGTAGTACTTTGGTGAATAAAATACACATTTTAACTAAATCTATTAGATCCAACTCTATGTAATTATCCTGAATGCAAACCCAACTTGAATTTAACTTGCTACAGGAACTACGCAGTTTGCCTGTTTAAAAAGATAGATTTTATCACCAGCTAAGGCAGTTCAATTAAAATTGGAGGCTTAACTACCCAGAAGCCTGCTGGCGCTGTCTTGATGAGCTGTAATTCTAATTGGAAACTCTTTGCAGTCAGCGCACAACAAAGAACCATAGCTGCTTTTTCAGCGATGCCCATGTACTTTGCAGATGTTACCTATGTAGCATGTCCAGAAGGGGTTACATGAAGTGCTCCGTGGATGAGGGGGGGAATGAAGAAGTCTGGATCCATCTGAACTACAAAGCTGATTCATTCTTCTTTCATGAGAAGTCCTGATTTTCATTTTTCTGTATCCTCCAAAGTATTTTTCCTTCAGATATTTTTACTTAATTATTTTGCTGACAGAGTTAAAATCTATTCTGTACATCCAAGCAAAGGCCAGAGGGGATTGATTATATGCTAGAAAGCTTTTACAAGGAGGTGACTAGCTTGAAACCCGTTAAAATGAAAGCTGTAGTAATGGTAACTCAAGCAATTATATTTGAATCTATGTGTATATTTTAGAGCATATGGTAACTGATTCAATGCAGTTGTAGCTGACAGAGTCTTTATAAGAAATACAACCAACACTGCTATTAGTATTTGATTATTGTCAAACAAGCTCTTTGTTAATCTTTGGTTTCCTCGCTAAATGTTTGTAAGTTCAATAGTAATGTAGACCAGAGTACTTTATTACCTCTCTATGCTTTATTTCCTTAGCATATTCCAGCCACTGAATTCAATGTAAGAAGCCCTTGTGCCCTTGTACTGTAAACATCAAAAGGCAGGACTTATTTTAATAGCAAAACACCAAAAATACTGAAAACAGATAGCAACTAACACCAGAGAGTTCCAATTTTAGCTGAAACATTTTCACAAGACACTACTCTCTGTTCATGAACTGTGATACTTTAATAATTAGAATGGAAATAGATGACAGCTTTATTTCCCTCTATATTATCAATTGAGGGTTTGAGCAGAGTTTTATGATACTATTTGTAATTTGCAATAGCCTAAATGTTTACTACTGCTATGCATATGTAAGGTCTAATATTTAATAGACCTGCTTACTTTTCTTTTTCAAATGTCAAGTTCTTAATCAAAAATCACTTCCAAATACCTTCAAAGAATTTCTTAATATTGCTTTTTTACCCAGTTTCCATATTTAATATGCATATCAGTCGCCACAACGGGTATAAAAATGGCCCATTTTTGTATGTGGTGTTTTGCTTTCATCTTTTTCATCTTTTTTTCATAATTTCCAAGATTCTAGTAGTAGGCTAACCCTCTGCTGACACAGCATTTGTGCAAGCAGAATTTCCATGTTCACTGTCGGGAGCTGCAGCTGAAAAAGGATTGACTCAGCTCGGAATGAAAAAAATGATCTAGCAGTGCCACGAGGAATTTCAACATTGTAAGGTGGGAAAGATGGGAGAAATAACAGAGTTTAAGAGAAAGAATGGAACGTCATAGAAAGAAAGAGGACGAATATGGAAATGGAAGGAGAAAGCTTGTCAAATAAAAGGGCTATTTCAACTCTTAGTTGCAGATGAGATATTAGTGCTTTGAAATCTTTTCAACTGAATCACCTTGAACATCTTCAGTAGGTTTTGGGACATTGAGCAGAAGTCAAAAGATTAAGTCTTCCACTGTATTTTTCAAGTAATTTCACTGTTTTTAAGTCTACATTCATCTCTCAAAAGATTTTTTTACATCAAAAGAAGAAAGGCAAGTAGAAATTCTAACTGGTAACTTTTTAGTATTATACCATTTTTTCTTGTAGGTATAATCATAATAACTTTTTCAATCTCATCTTTGAAGAAGAAACTACTGATGTATTTTAGGTCCTTCAAAGTCACCTAATATAGTATCTTTACTTTTTTCAGGATCTAATAAAAATGAATAAGAGCAAGATTAATCCTTTAAAGGGATAATGTCAAGTTTTCTTTCCTTCTGTCTTTTGAAAATAGAATGTACCTTGGAATCAATGTTTCCTTTACAAGACAATACATTGGGAGGGTTTAGAATTTTACTTAAATGTGACGTTCAAACTAATTGTGCTCTAATACTACTATTAATGTTTGGATGAGAATAGATAGCATTTTTGTTGATTTTCTTAGTTCTATGTTTAGATTAATCCTATGTTAAGAATTCTTAAAGATGCGTTGTTTACATATTCATTCCCACAGTTAGTGCGTATATATTTTAGCTCTTTCTCCCATTCACAGTATGTCACCTGGACATACTCAAACCACACCCTTCTTACAAGACACCCTGTGTCATCTCAGGTCTGTAACACAAGGATTTGGAGACTCTGGGAAGGAGGGAGAGAACACGACCTGGAGAATCCTGTCATTGCAGAACTGCTCTATCAAGTCCTAGATTCTTCTGCAGTAGTGTTGCAGCTGGCGAAAATGTGGATTGAGCCCTGTCGGGTTTAACTTGTGCTCTGGATACGTAGGCCACAGTGCCTGAAAAGCTCTGCCTTAGCAATCTCCTAGCACAACTACTATCCTCTCCAATGAACTGTGCACAGAGATAACCACTTCCTTAGACCGCTGCGTCAGGAACAGCTGCAGGGAATGACTACAGACATGATCCTGACATCACGTGAAACTCAAACACTGCTTCGGAGATTCCTACAGTGTAGTTTCTCCCCCAAAAGCGTGGTATATGGTGAGCCATTCACACTGATTTGTATCTCGTGTTCTCGTAGAAAAGGTAGTAGCTACTGGGAAGCTAATTTCATAAAACAATACAATCATGAACAGGATGCTGATCCTTCAAAATGTAGCTTTCCGAGAGTCCTAAAATACCAAGCTAATGTCCCAGTGGGGACTGAGTTCTTAATATAATAGTCTACCAATGACAGGCAGAATCTCATTGCGCTGAGGTGAGTTTCTAACCGAATTATCCAGCCTCATGTAGTCAGTAAGCTGTCTTGGGGCAAGACTGCCTACAACATTAACAACTATGAAGTGCTTAACAATTATGGTACTGAAAAATCACATAAGCAGCTCAGATTAGTTTTTTATTCTCCAAGACTTAAAAATTTCCTTAATTTTAAGCAGAAAAGAGTCCCAGTGAAGACAGTTGGCATTTCAAGTTGGCTAAAGATACAGCTGTTTTTAATGGTTCCATTGCATCGTGCTTTGACCCTGAGCATGACAATTTGTTTTAGCTAGAAAAGACAGAATATTTCCTCAGAAATTGTAAGAGGTTTCGCATTTGTGTTGTATTCATATCAATATCAGTTTTTCTTGCATTGTAACAATTTCTTCATCCTGTGGTAGTGTACAGGCACCTTCTTATCAACACTGAAAAAAACAGTTAAAGACTCACATGTCCCTCAATGCAAAATATTCTTTGAGGAAATCCTGTAGGATCATGTGCAGTTCTGAGATACATTCTACTGAGGACAGCAAAGTAATTCTCCTAAGATCTATTCTGTAAACTATATATGAACCTCTGTTTTTCTACAGCTACTTAACAGTACTGATTTTTGTATTTTCCCTTTTTCCTGGGTGTAAAAAAGGTACATTATAGCTGCCATTATTTCTGCCATACTTTTTTTGCTTGCTCAGATGCGGGCAATATGTTTAGGTTTAGGCTTCAATTTAGCAAAGTTTGTAAGCTTCATTTCATTGTGGGGCACAATGGGTACATCACTTTGCTGGATAAGGCCCTCAGCACCGAGCAAATCCTTTCTCCTTCTCAAGTTTGAACCTGCTTGATAGTTACAGAGAAAGTCCTCCTCTTTAACAATTTTATGGAAACTGAGTCCTTGAGAATATAGTAGTTTTCATGTTGCTATCACTTACATGCTGTGGTCTGTGTCACAGCTGTTAATATGTGATAATCATGTCACCAACTCTATTTCTGCTTCTGTCCAAACTTTTCTGGCAAATATTGTTTCCAACCTGATACTAAATTGGTAATTGGTAAAATTACTGAAGACTTTATGCACAGACTTGGAAATCTATCAGTTGCTTGGCTAATCACATATTGAGCAATCTGTTAAAAAGCAGCGGTCACATCTGCTGCTTACCTAGTTCTTCAAGCAAAGATGGGCACTGCTAGTAAGAACTAGAAGTAAACTGGAAGTTTTGGCATTAACAGATAATTACAATATTCATAAATGTGTCATAACATTAATAGATTTTTTTGTATTCTTAAATTATACATTGTTTAAAATAAAATTAAAAATCAGTAGTTTGGAACAACTGTTTTCTTAACTTCTTTCAGCATATGCATAGGTGTTAACATTACTAGAAAATGATCCCAAAACACTCATGATTCATTAAGGAAACCGAATAGCTTCTGCCCCTGTGTAAGTAATCACATATTCTTTAGAAAACAATCCAAAGAAAAAAGACCATGACATAAGGCTACCCACAATGTCCCTTTAAAATTACAAATAATTTTAAATCTTATTTATGTGTGTAAATATAGAGTTATTCTATCAGTAGAAATCTAAGCATATAAAGTCTATAGAGATAAGATAAACCACAAATTCCTGAGCTGTATTTGCATATTTTGCAATATTGCAATACACATCTCTGCTTCTTCTAAAATTGATTTCAATGTGTTCTGTTTTGAAGCTGCTACAGCAACATTAAAGTGTCAGAGACTTCAATTTATATACCACTTTGCCCAAACCTGTAGTCCAGTCAGAGAAAGGGAGACAGTCACAGCATGAGCTATTTTTTATTTTGCTTGAAAACACTTTGCAAATAAATGCTTTATGGTTATCAAATCCTCACGTTAATTATGGATAAGAAAACTCTTTAGACAAGAAAAGCATGAGATATGCAGACAAACACAGTTCTCTTGAGGATGCTGAGTGTGCAATATGGTCAGTGACCTGTCACTGCTGATTTACCTTTGGATCACCTTAATGTTTCTGTAGCAGCAGGAAATATATCTTCCATGGGATGCTGTCAAGCTCATAGATGTTGGTACCTTTCAAGTTTAATAACATGGTTTCTCGTTCATCTAAAAGTACTGGAATCTGATTTGTGGCTTTCAAATAGCTGATGCAAATTTTTAAAAACCTTCCAGAAATTACTGGGTTTATTAAAACATTATGGTACTTGACAATCATGCCCACAAGTCAAGGTTTAACCAAAGAATCCATATAAGGTTTAACCACAGAGAAATTGGAGCATTTATAAGTGAAAAATATGTAACTCACTTGACCAGTATTCACTTAAGAATTAACACAATCCTGCCTTCAAATTTGTTTATTTCGTTACAGAAATCTCATTATTCAGACTTCATTTAAAACACCTTTTTAGTTAAATATTGAACTATGATAACACATGTTTTTCTATGTAGTCAATAACATACTAGAGTTTTAGGCAGTTACATTTCCCTTAACCATAGGGTTACTGTAGAACCAGACACAACAAATATTTCTACTCTTTTTTTTTTTGTTTCAGAGTATTAACGGGAAATTTAACAAAACTGGTGAAACTCAATGCGAAGAACCAACCGATGTTACCTTGCAAGCTGGGCTTTCTTCCTTACCATACTGGGAGAAAGGGAAGAATTATTTCATACAGCTGGGATGATTTTTATGACTTTAGTAATGAGAGATACTTACTTGCCATTTTGTAGGAATTACCACTGCTCATGTCATGGGGAGGGAGAGAGAATTTGAGGATTTCATTTACGCTCAAAATGTTAGTCTAGGTCAATCACACTGGAAAATAGCATCATGGAAAAATTTATCTAAAGAAAGAAAGTAGATGAGATTTATAAGTGAACGTTCTGGCTAAATGAGATCCATTCAGCAGGCTTGCAGTTTACTTGCAGATGAGATGGAAAAATGAGGGAAGAGAAGAGTAACGAACTAGTAATTAGTCAGGTTTTGATTATTAATCCTAACTATGACTCCTTATTTACATGTTTTTAAAATGAACTAGTGCATTAAAAGCAAGTTGCTCATGTATTTTAAGTTTCACATACACTTTCGAAAAAACTAAATACCAGACACTTTACTCAATTGTTTGGAGAACTTCTTTGGTTCTTGTCTTATATTTGTTTTGACAGTTTTATTGCTTAATTTCTACTGAAGAGAAAGCAGCCTATATTGCATTAAAATTAAAATAAAAATATTACAAGTGACATCAGTCCCTTGAAGTGACCGTCACAGATTAGATGACAAAAAGGTTCCTAGGACATGGACACAGTTAATTTAATACCAAATGAATTTAATTCAACAATAGTGTCCCTGAAATTTCTTTTAGATTCACTTGAGTGTGTTGAAAAAATGAATGAATGTTATCATGCATGTAACAATCCTAAAGCATCTGTTGCTCTTATAGAATGCAAAACATATTTCTAATAAAGTCAAATAAAAATCTTTGATTATCAGGAGTACTATTGTGTTTATTCTAGGTTAAACTTCAAACATGTTAAATTACTGTTTCTGAATTCTTTTAGAGATCAATCCTGTATTAGTTTGAAGTAAGAGGGTATAGCAATGAACTGTATAAAGCTACTACTGGTGTGTCACAGTGATGGAACAAATAATTTCTAAATAAAAAAGAAAATAGTAGCTACATGTCTTTTCTAGATTGTGTGTGAAATACCTATATCAAAACACCTGGCTTCTCTGAAGAAGAAACAACAGTATCTATAGCAGCTGGATCTTGCTGCTTTTGGATGCTGGAATAACAATTAACATTTGTACATTTTTAAATAGAAATGTATAAAGAGTTCCATTTAATATACACAGTTAGTTTGTATTCTGTCCAATAACATGCAGAATTATGAAAACAAAAATATAACAAGGTGAAAGAAAATATCAAGGACATTAATTTGAATTAATATAAACTATCTGGCTTCAGCCTACAGATTGCAGACTGAAAACTGCTATAGATTTTAAAGGAAATGAGTCAGAATTTCAGACCGGTAGTATGTCTATGGATCGTTTTAATATTAGACAATTTTGTATTTTTTGACAGCTGCACACAAGTAGAAAGAAGCTGATACATAAGGAGAAATAAATCACAGTAGAAAAGAAAGAAGATTACAAAACCAGATCAAATTGTCTTTTGGAATTTCTAGATTGTTGTATTCTCATGTGCAAGGTTCTTGAAAAGGAAAAGAAAGGAGATACGGCTCTTGGTCGCAAATATCATCAAAAAGTAGTCCCAGTTTAGAAGGGAAGGCATCCAGTGTTGTTTGGCCCTACACTAACAAAGCAGTGGAGCATCTCTTTTCTAAGCAGACTAATTGTCTTTGCAGAACAGCTAAAAGAAAAGGACCATAGGAGATCCGTGTAGCAAATAACATGACTTGCTGTTCCAACATTTTAGACTACATGAAACCACTTTCACAAGTTTTGTTCTAATTTTGCCCATTTTTTCCAAAATCTTGGGGATCTCTGCATGGAGGTTCGGTGGAATCCTAAAAAAGGTTGGATTATTGCTATTGCTCCTTCATCACCTCTCAAAAGAGGATCATCATTTCATTCCTTGCAGAAGTGGAAGGGATAATCAGGTTTTAGAATTCAAGCATTATTGGGATATTAGGTAGATTTAAGTTAGCATAAGGGGGATTGTAATACTATAAGCTATAGAGGTTGAAAAACCAAGGAGATATAAAACTGTAAGCCTCCAGTTGAAGTATGAAGAGGTAAACCCAGAAAAATGCTGACATCTACAACGCATCAGGAATGTAAATGAATTCATTGTAACATAAATGATAATTGAGAACTACCACTGATAATTTAGGATGAGTGAACATTTTAAAATTGTATCTGAGTACAATGTGGAGCTCTGTGAAGTTTCTGACAACAGTAAAGGTCAGTCTACTTTCTTAATTGTTTGTAAGTATTACTGTTGCATTTCCAGCATTTCCTAGTATGAGTTCTTTCAATTGCACATGCAGTTAGAGGCTACCTGGTAAGGCACCTAATAAAAATTACCTTTCCATCTATGTGTGTGTCTTTTTATATCAATGACTATGTTCCAAGTTTTCCTTATCACAGCAATACAAAAGAACAAACACGCTATAACATTAAATTCAGGTTTAAAGTAATCTAGTTAATTGGTTCCCATTTTACTTATAGTATCCAAAACATTGTAAAGGACAAATGAAAAGGCATTCACAAAATACATGCTACCACTAAAATGTTTGGTTGCCAATGGAATATTATTTTTTGGTCATCTTATTAAATCAATAATGTTTAGTAGGTGAACACAAAGCAGTTTATTTTCCCCTAAGGTAAAACCTCATGGTAGAACTTGGATTAAAAATGGCCTAAAGAAAGGACTTAATCTGATTAGGAGATGACAGCTCCATCCCATATCAATTTACAGAAGTCAGAAGTGGTTAGCTACATCAGTTTTCCTTGGTTATTATGTTCAATCTTGAATAAATGAGGGGGAAAGTCTGCCTGTGCTCCTCACACACAGTCATTTAATTCACTATTCTTTTCTGGTAAATCTCATTCACAGTGTTCCTTTGAAATACGATTGGTGATGCCGATTACCACAGGCATATTGCTTGGATGGGATATATTTCATTTTATTAGACATCAATGAAATCTGTTGTAATTTCTGTATCTCTTACTATTTAATTCCTATACTGTTTATTTTTTATCTCAGAGGATGAGCATGCATCCTTTGCCCCCCTCAGTTTCTCAGTATTTCTCCATTAAGTCAAATTACAATATAATTCAAGAATATCCAAATTGATGAATGATGGTATTGCCTTTCAAAAGATATAGAATCATAGAGTGAACAGCTTCCTTCATCTATAATCTTTGTCTTATCAGATGTTCAATCCAGTTGAAGACAACTGGTTTAGAAACCAGCAGCCAAACGGATAAATTGCTTGCAATAAGGATATTTTATCGTGCAAATGTCAATAATCTCAGGAATAAGTATTAAAGGAAAACAGAAAGATCAAATTAAAATTGGGGAGCTCATTTACTTAAACCAAATTATCATTTAAAACTGAGTTTGTTAAAAAATGAGAGTTTTATAGAAAAGTGGATTGGTCTTACTGATATTTTAAATTTAGATGAAGAGGTGGCTTCAAGAGGGTTTGGATTTTACCACAGTCTACAGTTAAGTACATTCTTTCTCAATAACAGGCATTGGCCATCTGGCAAGACTTGGCAACTTGTTCAATTTTTGTAGAAGGATACATCTGATTAATTACCTTCTCTGCTTGTAAAAGGTTTTCCTGAAGAAGCAAACAGAACCATGCCACTCTCTATTTCATCCCATGGCTAGTGCAGTTCATCGTCTGGTGTGCAAGGAGCTTTAGCAGGCTGTTGCACATTTAGCTGGAAGGTGCAGTTATCTAGCAGATAAAATAAAGAAAATAGGAAGTTAATAATTACATGTTTTGGTGTAGCAACAATAGAATCTTTACTTAAAGTCGCTAAGCACCATAAATTTAAAAAAAATACTAGTGTATAATGGTAGAACAGAGCACACTCCTGTAAAAGAAATGCTACAATACCTCTTGCTGCAGACACTCAGTCGAGGCTCACACTTAGTCTTACATAAACCTTTTACAGTTGTTAATGACAGTCTGTCTAAAAAGCAAAATAAATGTTTTGCATGTGATCCATGCAACATAGGATTAGCAGAAATCATCGAGAATATTCTAGTAGAGTTATCACTGTAGACAGAGATACCTAACTTATTTTTAAGAGTAAATATTTTTCAAATAGCATATTAACGTGAATTCTTTTATACAAGTTTAGACTTTTTGGTCTAGTTCATTCAGGCTTGAAAGGTGATCTAGCTCATTATTTGACAAAATTCAGGCATAGTTCATCACAATCTTGCAACATCACATATTACCCCCCCGAAGTTAATGAAATGGGTATTCAGGAAAGGGATAAGCAGAGAATGCTTGAACTGTGTAAGCATGCAAATGCACACGCATGTATGTATTTACATAAAAAGTTGCTTTATAATATTGTTTTAAGTAATTCCTAACAGGCATTAGATGTGAACTGTTAAATAAAGCCAAGCTAGCGGATTGTGCCAAACAACCAGAAATATTATTTTGGACCTGACAAGAGTCTGCTCCTCCGTGAGATCCTGCTGCCCAGTCCCTGCCAGCACCGACCCAGTCACCGGGCAGCTCACTGGGGCCAGCTGTGGGAGGCTTGGGCACAAGAGGTCTTCCTACGTCCCTGGGCATCAGAACAGAAGGACAAAGGCTTTAACACCAGGTTGGGACTTACTTTTTGTGGACTAGCAGGCACTAAGTGGAGCCTGTCTGGCAGGCAGGGCGTACAGCAGTCCAAGGGAGGAGATGGAGGCAGCTGCAGGTCAGGGCAAGACCATGAGTTATGTGGGAGGAACAGACAGCAGTGATTTCAAGGGTAGGTATATGTGACTCGTGACAATATGGGTGACCCTGATGACCCAGGTCTCAGATCTATGCATTAAATATGGTAATAACTCAGCAAACATATCAAAGATGATATTTCATTCTGGTGCATACACAAACAATTGACCTTTGCTGCTGCAGTTTTGTTATATTTTAAAACCCTCATACCACAAACCGAGAGGCTAGGATTTTCCCTCAAAAATCCTCGAAAGAAATAAACATAAGAAACTCGCAGATACGGCAATGTAAGAGACAGAGGTGGTCACAATATCAGAAAGGATGACAACCTTGTATATTCCCTTGATTTACATGGAGGCCCAGATCTACAAATATTTGTTCTTGTTCCACTTCATCAGACGTGGCACAATCTGCTGGTCGGGGGCAGTTTCATCTCGTATAGTAGGCCAGTAAAGTCATACTTACTTTCTAACACAACTTATGGGAACTCACCAACACTTGAGAACTGTAACCAGATGAAAAAATAACTGCAACTGGTTTGTTTTATTTTTCTTTTCTTCTAGCAGGCAACTTCAATTTATCACAGCCTTGTTTTCTGGATCATGTGGATGAATCCTGTCCACAATATAAAATAATGACAAAATTTTTAAATTTTATAACTATTTTAATTAAGATGTTGCTACTTAAGAGTCTCCTTTAACTTTTCATATAATATATTTAACCAAATAGAGTGTTTTATAACAATGAAAATGAGTATGAATACACTTTTAAATGGTATACATTTAAGATAAATATAAAAAGCCATTAATGTCCTTTGTAGAATCAGATGTCATAAGCAATAGAAGGCTCTCGTTTAATAAGCATATCTTTGCAAATACTAACAATTTCAGAGATAAGGAGAAATTTTACATGACATATCTTCAAGGATGAAGGAGGACAGAGAGCTGTAAGACTGCCATAAAACTGACAAAGTAAGCAACGAGACAGTATTAGACACAGTAACACAGAATTACCCTGAAAAAATATACTGGCAAGAGATTTTTTTTGAGTAATATCCAAACACACTATACCTTATAGTCTATAACTTGTAGTCCCTATAGTTCACTTTACCCAGGATTCAAGTGAACAGGACTGCATGACTTTTCTTAACAAACAAAATTATTTCTATCAAATTTATTACAAAATTAGCCTACATATATGTCATTTAATAAATAGTTATAGTGCATTAGTCTTCATTCCTTTGCAGTATTGCATAGTTAATATCTTCAGCAAAGGTTTTTTGAAGTCAGTTCTTTGCAGTACTTGGAGCAGATTACTTGAACTCCTTGCAGTTGCCAACACATGCCTGGGGTCGGCTTCAAGCAAGAATAGAGTGCCCAGAACTTGGTGGTCCATGTAAACTGGAGAGCTATGGTAGCTGTTACTGTAATTGTTTGAAGAGCCCTGCAAATATTTTAGCACAAATTCTTTCCATGTGTCATGGTTTAACCCCAGCCAGCAACTAAGCCCCACCCAGCTGCTCGCTCACTCCCCTCACGTTGTGAAGAGGGAGAGAATCAGAAGAGTAAAAGTGAGAAAACTCCTGAGTTGAGATAAAGGCAGTTCAATGGGTACAGGAAAAGCCACACACGCAAGCAAAGCAAACCAAGGAATTCATTCACCACTTCCCATCGGTAGGCAGGTGTTCAGCCTGGGAAGACAAATGCCATCACTCCGAACATCCCCTCCTTCCTTCCTTCTTCCCTCAGCTCTGTATGCTGAGCATGACATCATATGGTATGGAATATCCCTTGGGTCAGTTGAGGTCAGCTGTCCCGGCTGTGTCCCCTCCCAACTCCTTGTGCTGCTGAGGTGGGGTGAGAGGCAGAAAAGGCCTTGAGTCTGGGTAAGCCCTGCTCAGCAATGACAAAAACATCCCTGTGTTTCCAGCACAAATCCAAAACACAGCTCCATGTCAGCTACTATGAAGAAAATTAGCTCTATCCCAGCCAAAACCAGCACACCATGATACTACTGAAGATATTAAATTTTTTTCAATGTTGTTTTGGCAATTACATAATTTTTAATTTTGGGTCACTGATAGGTTGTGCACATGAAAGACGTACCAGATGAACTCAAGAAAAGTAGACAACAAGAAAATAAGTTTCAACCTTTTCTGCATTAATTATGTGACAAACACTTTACAAAATGAATAGACATCATAAATATAATATATAGACAATATTTAGAATAGCTCTTATAAACAACAATGTTAGAAACACTCCCTCTCTAGTCAAATCCTCATCAGCCTGACTGTGCTGTAGGAATCTGTGGAAATCATCTAGTAAAGAAATCAATCCTTGAAGCTCCATGGTCTTCCAGTGGGCTTTAAGTCTTGTAAGCATTTCTGTCATACAAGGCGCATCTTTTGACAGTACCTTTACCTCTGCAATTATTTTTCCTGAGGCATAAGTTTCTTAGGTTTATAAGCATTCAGATAAGCACAATTTTTTTTTGCAGCTGGTCAATCATACAGACATCTCTGTTCAGGTGATGGCAGTTTAAGCAATAATGAAGAATTCCTTTTGAATTGCAACTCTGAGTAATATGCTTATGTGGCAAAAAATTCAAGGAATGAAATTATCACAAATTTCTCCCAGGATTTTAGATTTGGTAAACAAATAAAACAACCAATTTTAAATACTTCAGTAGTATCTTAAAAAAAACCAAGGTACAGATGCTTAGCCAACTGCATCTTCCTGAGTGATATTTAATTCAGTTGATACAGGAGTTGATTATGGCCAACAGATGGTCCAAATATTGCTTACTTACATTTAAGATATTTTATTTTTCATTTGTATTCCATGGTTAGATCTTTACACATCTTATACTGGAGAAAACAGCTATTCCTGCCATAACGCTCAATTTAAAAATGACTGGTTTTCCTGTGTCTTCCATATTCAGAACAGAGATATGTATTGTGCATAGTTTATGTTGTACAACATATGCTTAGATAATCTCGCCAGTCTGATCTTGAAGCATGACTCGTTATCTTCAGTTGGGCCTTATTTCATGATGTCAACACCATCAACAAACTATATAACACATCAACAAGCTACATAGTATTAAGGTTATTAGCGCCAGTTGTTCTTTTGGTTTTTTATAATCCATGTAATTTCAATAAGGTTTTGATGAAAATGTTTCCAAAGGCCAAAAAAAAAAAAAGATCCTCTGCTACGTATATCATGTCTTCTTAAGATTTGATTGCATATCCTCTGTGTGACCAGGTGCTAAAATATTGACTGCTTATCCATATGGATGAAAATTACTTTTAAAATTCTGAATGCCTCTAAAGTAAACAGTACTCACTCTTTGCTCTTTTCATGTGTTGACAGTTACCCTAAGGAGTTATTAGCCCTGAAACCATCAGGCTTGTTTTAGTGTCCTATATGTAATTATGCATGCACATGTCCATATGACTATCTTTTAATAAATAGTAAAGGTCATAGTTCTTGACTTCTAATCAGTCAAAATATATTTATACCTAAATTGTATATTTGAGTATCTTGTTAAGGCCTTCACAGATAATGTAATATAGCATCTGTTGAATTTATCTGATCAGTATCTCATCGGGGTCTTTAAAAATCAGTGTCTTTGATAAAGTTCTTGAATAACATGAAAAATATTTTATATTGTAGAAGATTCACACAAAGTGTGTTGAAATAACTCTGTGTACTGTATATTTGCAATGAGTTTCATTTGTTCCTGAGTTTTTTAGTCCATCCTCCCCAAGCTTTCACTACCACAGGCTGGATCAGGCTCCTTGTGTGAGCCAGTGTAGCTGGTTTAAAGACTGTTATTCTTTTCCCTAACACAGAAATGGTATCCTTCAGGTTGTTGAACCTGAAATACTGAAAAAGGGATTTGCAAGGCAAAACTAAAAAGAAGTTTTCCGGAACGTAAAGCTCTAGTAAATGCAGACATATCATTCTCTTCAGACCAAGTAAAAGGAACAAGTTATCTATTCATCCAGTTTGTATCTGAATTAGTCGAAGGGCTCACATGTGCAAAAAATTTGTTTACATGTTAAAGCAGAACCAGTCTATATAATTTTCTTTCCATATTGTGTTTAACTTCTGTCTTGCTCTCCAACAACAAGCCTTTTCCCACTATTCAAAGAAATATTTTTTGATGAGGGATTGCTTGACAATAACCCCAATTTACTTACCTTATGTTGCCTGTGCTCTCTATCTAATAATATCCTAGAAGAGTACCTATTACATGACAACCATTCTGGTATGCAGTATTAAACACAGCTATGTTTAACTATATTTTTTAAACTGCTGGGTTTTTCCACACTGAGGTTTATCACACTTTAATATTAAGTGCCTGCCAGTTGCCTTGAATTACCTAATGTATTTATAAAGACTACAGTGAATTCTGTTCTTCTGGTTTCACCAAGCCCAAACATTATACCTCATTTGTGAAAACACATACTTTAACTTGCTTTCTAATAGTTTACCTTATGTTGCCTGTGCTCTCTATCTAATAATATCCTAGAAGAGTACCTATTACATGACAACCATTCTGGTATGCAGTATTAAACACAGCTATGTTTAACTATATTTTTTAAACTGCATAGAAAATGCTATTCTTCCAGTGCCTCTTGAGGGATCCCTTTTGCCAAAAATCTGTACAAGGAGAGCCACAAAGGCTTCTCTAGGTTAAAAAAATTACACGCCCAAACGCTGAACCGTAAGAACAAATTTGAAATTGCAGAAATACTTATACCTCATACCTTACAACAAAAATTCCTAAATATACAATCAACAGTGCATTACAGAATTCTTAATCATATCAACCTTGTAGCTTTTTCCTGAGTTTTGTGGCATCTAGATCCGCCAGAAACATATTATTTTCTAGATAAATATATTTACCTTTTTTCCAAATGTGCCATAAAATACATACAGTAGTTCTCTAGCTCATATTTCTTATGAAGATTGCATTAATAGATTCATATGGGTTTATACTAATCAGTTAATATAATCAGAGCTATTATAGAAAATGTTTTTTAAGAAGATGAAGAGTGAAAAATAACTGAAAGTAAGTGTCCTAAAGAAGTTCCAGAAATAATGCATATTTGCAAAAATATTTGAAAGTGGAGGAAAAAACAAATGCATTTATTCTAAATACTTTTATTACATTTACTTTTGTAAAGTAAATGTACACACTTCTGTAAGGAAGTGAAGATGGTATTATGCCATCTTATTAACACGTACCCACTGCTTAAAGCTCTTACTAACAAAAACTGTCAGAAAATCAGCCTCATCACCTAAGGAAATAAGGCTTATGAAGAGCAATAGGTCTGTTTTTCTGTCTGTTGGTCCTTCCCATAACATCTTTCAGATCTGACAGATAATTTCAATCCAACCTGACAGACAAACAAAGGACTCGGATATATTACCTTCCTAAAAATTACATAAACATGCACATGGTGTAGATGAGACAGACCCAGATTTCCCCCTGAGGAAAGGCAATCATTACTCATTGCTTTTCCTTTCCCAGAGGCAGTCACGCACACACGGGCCAGATATTTAACACAAGGGCAGTTCCAACCCCATCTTTTCTTTCTATACTGTACAGAGGAGGAAGGATGCACAGCAAATACATACCTTTTGGCCAAAAAGAAGTTCTCCATGGGAAACTCAGACTCCTGTTAGCTTTCTGAGGATGTACACAAACAAAGAGTCAGCTATGATGTTTAAATTGCCTGGAGTCATTAAGGATAATGGTGATCTTATTTTTTTTTCTCGTATTTTCAGAGAAGCAAAGACAAAGTTTATAACATGCTAGAATAAAGAATTTGTTCTGATCTTACTACTTCACTTAAAGCTACGTACATTCTATTTCATCCAGTTGTTCATATATTGGATGTTAATAAATCACAATTTTAATAAAAGGTGGAGTTATAATAGTAACATCACAGAAGATAATAATAATAAACAATAATACCACAGGGGTAGGTGGTAACATTGCAGAATGGTCCACAATGAAAAAACAATAAGATGTGCAAAACGTGCCTCTTTCTCTCTGGATGTTTAAAAAAAGTCTTTGTACTAAAACTGATCTGTATATAGGAATGCAAATATTGTTAAGTCTGAACCAATATTGCTGGAAGGTAATGGAGGTACACCATTGAAATTTGAAAGGATTAGAGAAGAAAATTCAGGTAAATAACCTTTGTGAGATTTTTATTGAAACTCATTTAAATTAAACTGAAATTACAGAAAAGCAAATTTTTGTATGCAGTATAGTGAAAGTCTCATTTTTTTCTTGAGAGTTTTATAACTGTTTGGTTAATGACAGGAAGGAAAAAATTACTATAATTCTTTGTAGAAAAAAAGACTGTAGAAAAGATTTTTTTTTTTAAAAAAAAGATCAAGACTAGAATATAAGACTGCTTTTTGATATATGCCTTCAGTAATGTTTTCTGAAACGACTGAGGGGCCTTGAGAATGGATTTTGTTTAGGTCATGAATCTTAGTTTTTTAGATGAAGATGGTCTTTGACGAATCAGAAATTACTTCGTGAAAGACTAGGAAATCTGGAAACTATTAAACCCATCTAGGAAACCGCTGAAGAATGGACAACAGTGAGGATGTTTAACAAAGGAAAAACCAGTTACCTTTTCTTTTGTACTCTCCAGAAAACTGTTCAGCCATTTTGTTCTTCATCTGTCTGGAGGGCTTAAGGATGCTGGGTTTCTCTGATACACATGAACCTGAACCATTGTAAAGTATCTTATAAAAAGAGCCTATGTATTTACTTCCCCAAAATTGCTTTATTGCCCATCCATTTTGGTTATTCTGGTTATGCTATACTTAGTACAAAGGCAAGAAGAGCAAGAAAATAAAAATTGAAAAACATCAGCATTAGATATGCTTCCCTACCACCAAGTCACAGCTCGCTAATGATCCCATGTCCACAGTCACACATGTATCATACTTCTTTGTTTACCTCCTGTAAAGGATAACATTTTGGCAATGCCTTTCCAAACTCCAGCATATTCACTCTCAGCAAGGGAGCAATGATGTAATTTGGGAATAGGTCTGTTCTGGCACAAATTCATGGATTTCATTAGGAGAAGACTGTGGAATAACAGCATGCCTATGAATTATATACCGTATTTCCTGCAATGTGTTTGTGTTCTGCATAGGCTACTTGTGTCTGTTATGCGGTATAAGAAAATTATTATTGGTACCCAAATTCCTTCATTTCGGTGTTCTTTAGGTTTTGAAGAAGATCCTGTTCATTTCAATGGGATCGAATTACTTCTGATGTACATAGCATCCTTAATTGAAACATAATACAGGGATTTTGTGCATTGATAGTAACAACAAACTACTGAGACTACTATCTTACCATTCTGTTAAATACAGACAGAAACATAATGTGCAGTAATTCCCAATTGACTTTTTTTTTTTTCCCCAGAGCACTTGATATTATAATGCCAGGTAAACAGTGTTTTACAACTTTGGCTTTAATAACAGAGAGGTTAAAAGGCCCAGATTTATTAATCTACTACTTTTCACTGACAACAGTGTTTATTTACAGTATGAAGATGACAGCTTTTAAATCTGTAAATTTTTTTGGTTTTAGAATTCAGAGCTATATTATGGCTAAAACTGTATGACACAGAATGGTATGTCCAAATGAAAAAACATCAAATATCAGAGTATTTCATACTTTCCTATGTTAATGAAACTTAAAAAGTCAACATCACAGAAGTAGATTAAAAGGTGTAATTTCTATGTAGTTTAACTAGAACTAGCTTGTCGATACTTGGTTCTGAATCACGATGTTTTTACTTTAATAATGTATGTAGTGATACTGTTACATGAACAATGAAATAGAGGATCTAAAACAAATGAGAGAGATCAGGAATTAATTGTCCAAAGTCTGCTTTTTCTCTCATTATGCTTATCACAAAGAAAAGTAAGAAATATTTAACTACACAAATTAGTAGATCCAAACAGGTAACCACCATGATCATCCAATTCACATTACATACAATCAAAAGAAAAATATTGGATCTTCTCTTTAGCACACAAATTCCAGTGTTTGGTCAATTCTGGAATTTGTATTCTTAAACCATAGCTTAGATAGCTCTAGTAGGATGTTTTAAGAGAAAATCCTAGATAAGTCAGCACATCCTTATCTTAAACTTCTATTCTTTGTGCTATAACAGGGTATACAAAGAACAGAGAGTCTTTCAAGTAACGAAGTCACACGCTGTAGATGCTAATACAATGAATTTCATCTGAAGTTTTAAAGAACATCCATATAGGAATTTCTAATTGAGCAATTCATTTTAAAATTACCTAGAATTCAAAATTTAATAATATACAATATTAAGGATTCTCAAAAGTTCTTTTAGGAAGTTAGAAAATTTGCATTTGAAACACAAGTAAAAATTTTTTCCCTGCTTCCAAAGGGGTGGAATAATATACTGCACATGTGCTTTTATCATCTATAGGATCTGTCTCCTGTTAATACACAGAATAACACTTAAAACCACCCAAAGCATGCAAGATATTAAATTCACAAGTTGAAAATTGCACTGCTGTTTTTGTTTGAAGTAGTACCGAATAGCATTTACATTCATTTTACATAGCATACTAATGCCAGACAAACTTTTCAACATTCTAAAATTAAAAAGAGACCTTTTTTTACCCAGTTTTTAAACTGTTTCTTTTCCTCTTTTTTGGCTTTCCCTTTCTAGATTTCTCTCTTTTTTAAAATTTATTTTTGATGCAGTGAATCACAATTCTTTTCAACATCATAGCTTTGCGAAAGAGATACATCTGTTTTATCTTCTTTCCCATCTATTAATTCTGCAAGCAGCATGCTAGCGTTTATGCCGCTCATTAAAGTTAGCTGAAGTGTATACATTCTTAGCCCATCAATTCAGTTTTGCTAGCAAAAGCATAAAAAAGAAGTGACATTGGCAGTTTTTGAAGAAAGGATGATATGTCAGGCATCCCTACTGTTACTAGTTATATCTACAGAGTGATAACTACCATGCAATCATCCCTTTATTATCAACTTTTATTGAACTTTATCATTTTTAAGAGAGAGGTAAATGGTGTTGATTATCTGAGGGTAAGAATACAGCTGCAGCAAGGTAAAGGTTGCCTGAAGATGGACAAAGGAGGAATGAATATAAGTTATGAACTGGAAAAAGATATGAGGAAAAAGGAAAAAAAAAAAAAAAATCAATGAGGTAAGCATGGATCTAGTCACTCTGAAGCAGAAATTGCTTGATGGGTTAAAAAATAACTTTTGGTGGAGATTTTCAGAGTTACAGGAGGAATTCAGGTGTGCAGCTACCACTGCATTTCAACAGAAATCGTGGACAATATCAAGATACTTGGTTTGGTGCATAAAAAAGGGATTGAAGATGGAAAGCACTGAAAAACAAGGAAGTCACACATAAACCAAGAGTGTGACATTCTTTTCAGTGGGTGCTTCACTTTGTAGGTCTTTAATTAAATTCAGTTTGTATCTTTTAGAGTGATTTTTTTTTTTTCTAAGTCCCTACAATTAGACTTCAATATATACACGGAAGTAACTTCCCTTTCAGCTTTCTTCAGTCCTGAGATAAAATCTAATCTCCAGGTCAAACCTAGCAGGTCCTAGTTATGTGCATCTGAGCAGGCTTTTCACGAATGGACAGCAGAGTGGAGCACAAGAGAAATCAACCACTTTACTTGTATTGAAAAACAAGGTAGGTGGTTTGCATCCTCTATCTTTACATCATAGTTTAGCTGTTCAAAGAGTCATTGAAGAAGTCAAGGGGCCTGATTCTGGTTGTCCCACTCTCAGGAGCCTCTTGTAATACAAACTACAGCACAGTTGGTCAGAAATCTCCTCATCCTCTATGAAAACAGGTCATTACACGTTTAAAACTAATGAGGATAAAGAGACAAAACCCCCAAAGAGCTATTCTTCTTGTGCATAGTAGTTATGTATTTAGCAAAAATGGAAAAACCTCATTTCTGGTCTCTCCAATACTGTCTGTCCATGTTGCCTTAAGCATAACTAATTAATTAACTGGTATTTGTGAAGCAGGGAGCAAGTTGCTGACTTTTTGAGCCACCTGTTTGTGCTATCCAATTCCTGGCATTGATTGCATGACTTCAATTTTAACACTTTCAGTAAACCAAATGATATTTTGGGATGGTTGTAATTCTGATCTGATGTGAATCTACACGACTGACGTCCATCTAATAATTAATGACATAAAAATATAATTGTGAATTTAACACAAAATTGCTTTAAATTTATGTTTGTTATATCTTTGAACTAATCTCAAATAATTTTTTCTTTTTTCTTACTCTCTCGATTGACTAGTACATAAAATGATTCAAAATCCCAATAGTCTTTTTCTTCTTCCAATTATTTTAAAGGTATGAAGAACAATCCATCTTTACATACTCACAGATGTATCAAGTAAGCAATAGTAATGATTAACAGTAATATCATAGAAATACTTCAGAAGCTTACTCCGAAATGTATATAATTTTGCATGCAATACTGATCAATTAATAATTTTTAAGTAGTTTAATATTTATGTAATATAACCTTTACACCAAGTCTGATTTTCAATACAATTTAATTAACCTGTGCAATGACTGCAGTTGTGTACCGAGATTAAAAATTTGAAAAAGTAATGGTCAGTTAGGCAGCAACTAGTATAATTTGTACATACGGTGACATTAATTATGCTCTCAAATTAGGCACATCATTGCTCTGGATGGTGTAGAATTCTGGTCTTATAGGTATATTCCCTTCAACTTTTCACAAACATTTCAAAGTAATATCTATACATAGTGCAATTAATTCTTAATCCAAAAGAGCTATTTTTCAAGATAAGTTTAGGCTAAAAAGAGCCTATTAAAATACAAAAATAAACAGCATGTTTATTCAATGTTACTACTTTTTCTAATAGTGTTCGTTTTTCTGTAAGAAAGTGAAAATCAAGGTAAAGTATTTCTAAAGAAATTTTCATGCATTTACTTGGAAAGGGTCTTCTTTTAGTTCCATAACAAAGTACTGTAGCTGTATGAAAAAAAAGTCTATATGCAATTCCACAACAAAAGAGTTACCCGAGACTTTTTGGGATTGTCTTTTTACCTGCAATGTCCATTATAGTCATTCCTTCAGCAGCATCGCAGATTTTACCTTTTCCTTCACACACCTCTCCCAAATGTTTCTCTTGCTCATTCACAGCCTGTGACACTATCATGGGCTGTCGTTGAAAAGAAGTTAAATTCTGTGCTTTTGTCACTGTGCAGACAGAACTAAAAATTTGCTGTTTCTTGCGAATGAGATACCTATTTTAAAGTTCAATGAATGTTCCTGTGCATACATGTGGTTACAGCTGAATTAACCTTCATAATGTATTGTTCTTTATTTCAAGTTACTCTTATTTGGTTTATTGGACAGATAGTGCTAGAAGAATGCAACGTTTGCAGTAAATAGGATAGTGTAACCTTCTAACAGCAATTTTTTTTTTGATACTAAGAGGAAAAGAACAATTAAGAGGAAATCAACAACAAATTTGGTGTAGCACAAAGTAACACTGACTCAGCTAATGAAGCTCCCATTGGTTCAGCTAAATTTTTTTAAAGGCAAAATTCATCCTGGGTTCTGCATTCATTAATCCTCTGTCATTAGGCTTTGTCATCACTGCAATACAATATCCAGTGCAAAAATGAGCAGTAACTTATGCAATTCCCTTTGACTGTCTTTAGCAACAGAGGATTGTCCCCACACACATGCTCTTTTCTCTCTCTTCTTGTCCTTGAAAGGGCTACTTAATGTAGGTAATGTCTCCCCAGAAGGTCACAGGTTTTCAGTGTCAAGATTTTCACAATTACTGAGTAGTGACTATCATTACAGACCAGAAGAGAAGGAAATGCTTGTCATGGACTCTGTTCCCTATACCATTGTGTTAAATACATGTGATCCATGCCCTGCATTATATCATATTACTGTACTAAAAAAACAATAACCCCTTGCTATTTTTTCTTGGTATTCTCAGTTGTTTTTAAAGGCACAATATTTCATACTGCAGTAGAAAAGTCTGCTTCTACTATGGAAATCATCCTTTAAGTGCTATACAATAACAGAAATTAAATAAAATACTAGTATATAAAATGATATCGTTCACATTTCAAAACAACATCAGACCCTCAAGGGATAAAAAAGGTATTTGACCATCACCTTCATCTTGCCTGGCAGCCTGTCCTCTGAAATATGAATAGGTAATCATATGGAATTTAGGTTGCAAAATGCAACCTACTGCTTTAGGACTAAAAAAATAAAATAAAAACTACTAGGTCAAATTCAGAGGTAAATCTAAGTGAGTCTAAAGGGAATTTAATTTGGAGTGGCGTTTGTTCTTCTGCTGTACCACGTCTGCAACATGTTGACCCCAGCCGGCAGTTAAGCCCCAACACATTCGCTTCACTCCCACGCACCCAGTGGGATGAGGGAGATAATTGCAAGGGCAAAAGTAAGAAAAACTTTGCGGGTCAAGATAAAGACACTATATTAAGTGAAGAAAAAAAAAACAACAAACACAAAATCAAGTGATGCAAAAGCAATCACTCCCCACCTTCTACGAGCAGACTGATGCCCACCTGATCTCTGAGCAATAAATTCTTTGGAGTATCATCAACAGCTTGAGAAGGTAGCGTTGTTTCCCATAAAAACTACTTTACTTTCCCCATAGAAAAACTACTTTAACGAAGGTGGTTCTTATTCTTTACATCCTGATAACATACAGATTACAGCTGCTTTTGGCTGATATGAACAAGAAAGCATTTTTACGATTTCATTAATGTTATTTGTACGTTCCAATATTTCTATTAACATTACTTTTTACTAACATTAAATGTAAGAGCAACCTGACAATACTCCGTTTCTCAAAAAGAGGCCACCAGAACGGTTGTCAGTGTAATGGTTGGACTTGATCTTAAAAGTCTTTTCCAACTTAAATGATTCTATGATTCCATAACACGACGGAATCTTGCCTTGCTCAACACAGGCTGTGTCTACAGTGTAATTGCATCAACAATTCTGCAGCCATACAGTTCATACAACACATATAGTTGCAGCCAGCTCAAAACTAAGTATTTTGGTAATAACAGCCATACAGCATTGTCTCTGAAAAAGAAAAGATTCGATATGAAGACAAAAGGATGTTGGATCCTACAGAAGAAAAATGAAAGAGCATGTGGTTCTATTTTTGAGGTGATAAGTATCAAAAGGGGTCCAGAAAAGTAAAAACATTTTCTTATTAAAATTTATAAATGAGTATTAAAAAACATGAACTCTGCTGGATTTTCTTTGGATTTTAGTTTTCATGCAAAATGGTTGCACAATCTCAGGTATAGTGAAAAGTTAGTTTACCAGAAATGTATAAGAGAATTTGAAAATACAGCCCTGGACATATAAATCTTCAGTATTGTGGACTTGTTTTGATTTACAGGAGATGCAAAGGGAAAGCTACTGTTGGAGTCAGACACCTTTCTCTACTCAAGAAACCTACTTTGAATTTCTGTTGTTACTGCAGAAAGATGGAGTTTCTCTCTTCGTGGGTCCACTGACTGATTTAATGTATCTTCTGTCATGCTGCTGCTGCGGATTTCATCTCTTAAGGGAAAGAAGTAAAGAGTAGTAAACTACACAGCAATCTATAAAACTATTGGCATTTTGAGCATGTTCACTATGTCTCTGTGATTAAAGGCATATGGTACATACATGCTGATGTTTTCTCTCTGTTTTTGAAGGACACAGTGTCTGGATTTATTATATTAATACTAGTCTGAGCCTATATAACAGTATGGTAATTTTATTTGTTGAAATTGTGGTCCTAAGATCATTCCTCACTTTGGGAAAGCTTTAAAGTAAAGAGCACTTCACATATCTATCCAAAAGTCCACTATTGAATGACTATGATTCATTCACCAGGTGGGAAGAAAGTTCCTTGAGATCAGTCTTGAAAGCAATCCGTCATTAGACCAACACATTAGGTTTCTTCAAATTCATTTGCAAGATCCTTTGCAGGAAATAGTGGCTAATAAAGTAAGGGAATTACAGAAGAATATTGAGGCCCTACTAAACCATTAAACTCAATTCTTTCTCAAACACAGTAAAGGACAGCTGGACAACTGTCTATAAAGTTGCATTTATTTTCTAAGAAATAATAAAAAGAGTTTGTGTTCATAACACTGAGCCTTTAAAAAAAACCACGAGCCAACGTAACACTTCCATTTGTCATTCTCTTTCCAAAGCTGGTGTGACTGCTGTGACCTGGTGACTTTTCCACTAATGCAACCTCAGTCCTAACAACCAGGTCAGCATCCCACACTCCCAAAAACAGGGCCTGGCAAGGCAAGGTCTATAATATGTGGGTCTCTGAACTCAAACTGCTGGGCTGCACTTTCTTAAATCCTGCAGAGATCTTTGGTTGAGGTCTGAATGAACAGCTGAATTTCAGGTTGATAAAATGCTCTGTGAACTTAAAATACTGTTATATACAAACATTAGTCTTCAGAGCCTCCATGTTTTATGGCCCAGGTTTCTAACTTCCTATGACAACTAAATTAGAAATGTAAGTATAATGCATACTTGTGGACAAGAAGACAAAAGGTTAGATTCAAAAAGAAAAACAGAAAAAGCAGAGGAAGGGGAACTGGATGGGAAAATACTCCAAAGAAAGTATAAAGTTATCATTGTCTTGAGAATTTTAGCAGTTCATCGTCTTCAAATGACTCTTCATTCTCATCTTTTGGGGATCTATCCTATCATCAAATTCACCAACACTTTCTCACCAAGAGTATTTGTATTTTAAAAAGCAAGAATCTGCTTTATGGTTTGACTTTGTAGAGTAATTGCCTAAAAAAATAAAAATAAAAATAAAAGGTATATCTATATCTTATGCAAAGTCATGTAATATGTATTCTACAGTGAATGGCAGGTTTTTTGTTCTCTGTGGTACACTCAGGATTCCATTAATTTTTATATATATGTGTGTGTGTGTGTATAACATTTTTTTTTCTCCAGTAGTAGTATGTTAACAAATGAATACTGACCTTTCTAGGAACCAGAATCCAGTATAGTTTCTGATGTGGTAGGAATTTGGCTGTGGAGCAGTAATAGTCCCACGTACAAGTTACTATCCTATGTTAGAGACAGGACAAGCTCACTTTTTATTAATTTTAAATACTAGAGAAAAACCTGCTAAAAGATTGATCTCCCAGTTGGTCCGCTTTATGGACAAGCCAGCAGAAATTATGGCAATTCACATGGGCACCTACCAGCGAATATTCGAGGAAGTCCCAGTCTCATAGCTTGCCGTGTGTTTCTGTGAGCACTCCAAGGGCTTGGCAGTCAGTGCGAGGTCTTTCATTTTGCTAAGAGCTACCTCCTCGCATTCACATGCAAAGGCCAAGTACATGTGCAGTTGTTGCACAGGAAATTTATGGAGTCCTTTTCAGCAGGCAGCAAAATTAGCCTCTTCACCTTTCACAGATCTGTGTGCTGCATCTTTTCTAAACAGGTAAAATCCCTTGTATTAACAACATTCCTTGGGGAGCATCGTTTTCCTGGTACTCTTTCACACTGTATCATCTTCTGGGCTCAGAGGCCACAGTAATTAAACTCAGAGAGTGACCTTAGCAGGGAAAGCCTTTAGGGTGTTTTTATATTTAAATTCTGGGTATGAAAAAGGGGGTTTCTTACAGTCTAATCTGCTTCTAAAATTAACATTTATCCATAAGTGACATATACACTGAGTTTCTGAAAAACTATTTTTATGCTGGATTTCAGTAACAGCCAATATATGATTTATAACTGTTTTAGAGTGAGAGACCACCTTTAAGCCCCCTAACACGTAAGAAAATATCGCCATCTCTTGCTCCATGCAGTATGTGCAGCTGCTCTCCACAGCTGCTGTTCAACCAATTTTCATTGCCCTCTGCGCACCTCTGCTGTTACAAGAATTCAACTGTTTTCAGATAAAGCTGGGCTACTCCTGTTTCACACTAGAGTAGCTTAATGAATTTCAATGAACTTACATGGTAAAATGTTGAAACAAGCATACTACTTTTATTTTTCAACAATGAGGTTGGCTAAGGATTTACAAGAATTACATCATTGAGCAAAGGGTGCTTTCTTTAATTGTTAGAGATTAACTGTTGGAGTGGCTAACCACTGGGCTGCTGAGAAAAAAAACAGTGCATTTAGTGCTGTCACTGTTAGTTAGAAATCCTTGCCTCTTACCTTGATGCTGTAATGAAACTAATAGCCTGAGGTGACTGTTGTGGAAACAGTTTAGAATTCGCGATACAGAAGAACCTGGAAAGAATTATAATCTTATTTTAACAACTGCTCTTTCTAAATTTCTAATACCTAACGTCTAAGAAAAGCTTTTGTATTTTTATATATTAAAATTTTCCTGTTCCTTTTTTTCACTCAGATATTTAGGGTCACCATTTAATCTTTTAATGGCCAAGAAAATAAAGAAAACAAAAAATTCAATGCAAAACAAAAATCCTTCAACTCCAAATAAGATACATGTCTTCTGCTTTGTTCAGAGTTTATTCCAGTTAGCTTGCATACCTCTAATTTCTCAGGCCAAGTTGTACTGTATTCTTGTTTTACCAATAAAAGTCACACACAAGTAGTATATGGAGATATAGAAGGCTGGACAGATTTGGTTACATTTAGGAGGACTGTGGGTTTTTCAAAGTCAACCATCTGCATTTGAGACTTTGCTTTTGAATTCTTACAGGCCCGCATCTGATGGGACAGGAGATGGAGCAAACTAGATTTCACAAGAGGGAAGCAGAAATCTGGGATCAGTGCAAGTTTAACCCATTCTCTCAAAAGCACTTTTTACTCTTATTCCGGTTCTGATTTTCTGTTTAAACGTCTCCTGCTTTAACTTCCCCATCCTCATCCTTCCTGTTCTTCCTCAGTCTTCTGCTAGTTCCTGATTCCAAACCATACCTATTTCATTCTCTCTAGTTTTGATCTATAACTTCTTGAAAATTGACAAACAGTATCACTTAGCATGCGAAACTACAAATAATTCAACACTGATGCCAGCTTGGTCCTGTAATTTTTTGTTCATAATGTGTTATTTCCAAAAGAGACAAACAAAATGCCTGGTTTACAAATATGGGCAGCACAGTCTTATCAGAGTGTCCACAAGGCTTTGATTCACAAAGGCTAAATTTATGGATGCTGATCTACAAGGAGAAAAAATGGGCTCCCTATTATGATTTGTCCATTGGATACGGAATTACTGTATTAACCATAAAGGCAGTCTAGGAAGATTAACCTCATTAGTCACTGTAGAAACACCATGATAGTATGTAATCTATATGTACCTGCCTTAAAAGTATTTTGTGTGTCTTGCTCTGTTATGATATAATTTATGGATCACAGCTGCAATACAACAGTTTCAGATTACTTACAAATAATGATCTAAAAAGTTTTCCATATCATCACTTATTTCTTCTGTTTCTTCCTCCAGCTCCTTCTTTAAATTTTTCTTCTTCCAAAGTAGAACATCCATCCACAGAAAGTCTGGCTGCAGTTGTACTTGCCTTGTACTTCTACAGCTAGCTGTGAATACAAAGGTACATACAGTTGTCACTAAGTACTCTCTGGTTACCATTGTAACGGGTTAACCTTGCTAGAGCATTGACAAAAATGGACTTGTATTATTGTATAAAAATCAGTATCGATCTTACTTTTTGAAGGAAGCATGATAATTTTGAACATTTATCCCATCTTTACGTTCTCCAGAATGCTTTCTGAACTTTTAAGATGTAGTTACGATTTTTCCTCTGTCTGTATCTTAAACGCTAGACCTGAAGACGAATTCTAAGACACAAATATCAGCAGGTGTACTATTACAGGACTATTCTAGGTGTACATCATAAGCGAGATCTGAATCTATTTTATCAATCTCTGTATGGTATTTTAATTCTAATTTTCTGCTGTGCCTGTACTCTGTTGATATCCTTGCCTTTACTTTTACTGATGTTATTAGAGTTATCCATATATTTAAAAGAAGGCGACTTTTATACTGCCTGCTGTACATTGCTTTCCACCATGATCGTGAACACTGTTTTGTTAAGCTGCAGGAGAATATCTGTGAAATAAATGCTCATTTTACAGCCAGGGTAAATAAGAAACAGACACGTAAGATAACACATTTGTACCGTAGTTAAGTGGAAGTCAGTCTTCTGGCTTTCTGTTTTAATCAGCTTATGCATGTGTTTTCTCAGAATATATGAGAGTTTTGCAAGAATTAAAAATTTCTTTTAGTAATTATTTTTCTTGCTTAGATGTTATGACATAAAGACTTTCCTTATCCATAAGCTGAATTTTAACATTTTTTTCCAGAAGACTTACTTTTGTATGGTGAAGAAGGCCATGTCCTTTGGGGTAAAATGTAAGATTTATTTTCCTTCAGCTCATCAGTAAAGTTGCAACATTTATTTGCAGTTTTATCACCCTTGAATGTAATGATTTATTTTCTTAGAAGTGACACACAAAGACTATTACTATCTGCTTGTTGTTTTAACATAGATACCGCTTATGACTTAACCCTTCAGTTCCCAACATCTCGCAAGGTTTTAGCCTGATAACTAGTCAGCACTTTCACATAAAACAAACTCAGCCAGATCCAGAGGATGATGTAGACATCTAAATGAGATGCAGGGACATATGTTCAAAACTTGACCTTGAAAACCTCCACACAAATTAAGCCTAGAAAAGCCAAAAGACAACAAATATGTCCTATTTCTTATGTTATCACTCAAGATCATTGCTGCAAGAACGCAAACAGAGTTTCGTACCTGCCAGAAGATTTCTGGTAAGACACAGTTTGGCAACGATATTTCTGCCCATTCTCAGACCCTTGCTTCTACCTGCTTAATGCTGCTGTGGTCACCAAGTAAAACGTTTGAGGAAAATGACCGAAGCTAAAATATGTAAATACAAAACAAAACAAAAACCATGCATACATGCAAAAAAAAGCCCAACAAAAAAAACCCCCACCCCCAACAGGCTAATTTCAGTGTTCTAGTTTAGAAAACAGTCCTACAAACAGTTGGGTCATTAAAAAATGGTCCCAAGTGGCTGATGACAGAGCAATGGGGGGACATTTTCGACTATATCCTTTTCCCTTGACAGGTAGGTGGATCCGCTGACTGAAACAAACGTTAGAGCAACACAAGAGATAAGAAGGACTATTTTAAATAACCTTATAAAAAAGAAAATTCAGCAACTTAACAAAGAAAATGACAACAAAGTAAAATGACTCCAGAATCTGTTGAAGTCAGAGGTGCAGAAGCTAGAACAATTCATTAATGCTCCAGGCAAGAAGATCTGAATTATTTTAAGAGCACTGTATTTGCATTTTAGATATAGCAGAATGAACTAATTATGAAATGTATGCATCAAAGATTTCAATTTCAGGCTTGACTTTACTTTGGAGATTAATTTTTTACTTTATCATTTTTGCAGGCAGTTCAGCGGACAGCCTTATTTGAATGTTACTCATTGTTCAGTGATGTATGAAGTGTATTTAATCAATGTGAAGAAAGTAATATTAAGCTATTATCAGAAGCATCAAATGTTCTAAAAAATCTCAAAAGGAAGGTCAAAAGGTAACATCTCTGCTAACAATATGAGAAACAATGTATTTAACTTATTCTTTACATGCAAGTTTTTCAAGGTATATACATTATTCTTTTTCACATAAAATGACAATGTAAAATATAGGGGTTTTTATCCCCTTGATTAAAAATATCTTCTACGGAGTGGATCAAATAAGTTTTCAATGTTTTTCTAAGAGATATTTAAATAAGTATTTTAGAGTTGATGTGCATTTTAAATGGCTGGCTGCAAAAACCTTTGACAGGACAGACCTTGTGGTCACCATTAAATCATTTGTCAGTATGTTAGTTATTACAGAATAAGGTAATTGCCAACAAGGGTAGTTATTTCAATAATTCACACATTTCTGCAAGCAATGCAAACCCCTCTTTATCCAGATCCAAAGCTGATCTTAATAAAACCATCACATGAGCCTCTACTTTATAATTTTTGATCTTTTCAGGACCACCAACACAGTGACAAACATGTTGTCTTAGTTTTGACCAAGACAACTAGACATGAGACACTTTGTCCAAAAGCTACGAATGAGAAAAACATTCATTTTTGAAGCAGCAGTTCCAATCCTGTTGTCCAGCGTAGCTTCCTGTCAAGTGCAGATGGGATTTCCGTCAGCGTCCAACCAACTAACGGCCACCTCCTAAGAGCATTTTCACAGTGGGTGCATAGGTTAAAATCAAGCCAGAACTTTCTCGACGCCACCGCAGACTTAACCTCAGTGGATTAGGTTAGTGTGGAAGGCACACCATGCCAGCCGGAGAAGTCACTGCCCAAAAGAACCAGAGTTATGCCAACAGGCAATGCTTTCTTGACAATCTTGGACTGGAAATATTTATTTTCCGTATTCACTGCCTCACACTTATAGATCATATCAACAGTAATGGAGCAAGAAAAACATACATTAAAAAAAATATCCTCACAAGTCCTATGAGACTTGCACTTTCTATGCCAAGGCAGGCATCAACTCTAGCTCAGAAATCCAGAAGTTACTTCTGAAATGAAAAGAAGGGACTTGAAGGAAGAGACTATGCACATGTAAACCACTGACAAGGTAAGATATGCTCAAAGGGTAATTTTCAATGTCTGTTTGAACTAAGAAATGAATTAACTATATAATAAAAAAGTGGTGACTTTTGCACTTTGGCTTTTGGAGTAAGTTTCTGATTAAATTATGGATAACTGATTTTTTTTCCAGATGAAGATGTACTCAAAGTTAACTGTGTTCAAGGAAATTAATTTTACACCACTATTAAAAGGAATTACTGTCTCCTTATTGTCTTTTTAACACATTTGTGATATCTCATCCAGTAATAGCTGATGGCTTTGCTTTTGTTTCTATCTCCATTACATCAGACTTGCAGTTTGACAGGCATAAAGCACCAAGACTTCTTGACGGGGGACTTCTATAGTGAATGGGCTGTTAAGAATGAGCAGTACTTCCAGTGGCTAGTAAAAATGCTTTCAGTGAAAGAGCAAAACATTACTTGATTTGATACATTTGCTTCACCAAACCTTCTCAATTTCTGCTTTGACTTACTAGTGTCTTGCAGAGAATGCTGTGTATATTTAAAGTTAACCTCAGATAAGTATATTGTAAATGTTTATACAGAGTAATGACATCCGATATACAAGAACACCAGGCTGTCAGACAAAGGAAAATATTTCTAGCTTCTCAACCTTGGAAGGGATGAACATGCAAAACCATCTGAAGTTTCAAAATAAGTATTCCACAGGATCTATTACATCTTATGTATGACCTTCATTCTGCACACACCTTTTAAACATCACTACCATGAAGAGTTCCCTTGGCTTGCAGAAATCAAGCATAATTAAGTCTTTTCAGGATTAGGGTTGTACTGTCTTGCAGAATACTTTGCCCTCTAATTTTATGATTAGAGGTGACTGTACAACATCCCTGGTGGAAAGTACTATTAGAAACGCATTTAATGATTTTAAACAGTTTTTGATGTGACCGGCATTTTCCCCACTTCTTCAACAAGCGTTGAGTGTACATAAATTACTACTGTCCCTTCCCTCCCCCTCATGTAATTTTTTTTGCTTATATTTGAACAGATGTATTGGCACGTGAAGGCTACTAAAACTATGCAGCCTGACAGATAACAGTCACCTACTCAAGCAGACAACTTTCAATGCAATTCCTGATTAATGATTTCATTGAGCAAAGTTAATCTATCAAGTCTAGATTTAATATAGTTGTAAAATTTCATCATTTAGAGTCCAGTTATGTCACACTAAAACACTCTGATTTGTACTTACTGATTGCTAATTGCAACAAGTATGTCAATGTGACTAAGAATAGAGCTGTATTCTTCAAGCCATAAAACTGCTGTTGCTGTAATTTAAGACTACTAGGTATAATAAAAAAAAAACATATAAAGTTGCTAAACATAAATAAGTACTACACGTATGAAAGGATATCAGCGCACTAAGTTCATCCTGTGATAATAAAGTACATTTTATTGGTGACTTTATCTGATTTACAGGTGAACAGTGATGAAATAAACAATGGAAAAAAGTTTCTCTAAAAAGCTACGCACTCAACATCACGCTGTTATAGAAATAGCAGTCTCTGAAAACTTGGTGTTTCCGCATTAAAGGTCAACAGAGCAAATCCCAAAGCTTCTTTATATTTCTTGTGAATTATCAAAACCACAGACTATTTTCATTTGTTCTTTTTCAAATGGCAACCTTCACATAATACATCTGCACAGCAAATTAAACCTACTCCACTTTGTTAGTTTCAGCATAAACTAAACAAACTACTATAAATGCTATTTCTTCTTGTGCTGCAATTACTGCATTAAATTCTTCATTTGGAAAGATGGACAACATGTACGTTACCCTGTTCCACAAGGGATTCTCTGCTTTGGAACGTGTCCACTGGCCAGGTTTCGTTGTCCCTTCATCCTTCTCCCCTCACAGCCATCTAAAAAATATAGTTAAAGTCTTAGAAAATTACCATGGAAGATGATTATTAAGTAGTTAATGTAAAATTTCTTCCATTCTTTCATCAGATGTATTGTGAAAGTACAGGTAGGCAAGTTCAAAGTCTGGATTCTGAAGCTTGAAGTCTGCCTTACATGCTGAAGGAGATGTTCAGATACAGCTTGCACAGATAGCTCAAAAACATAACCTGAACTGTAACACCACCCTGGTTCTGCAGGTGATCACATGCACTTGAACTTACTTGCAAGAACACAGGTCACGTTTTGATCTAGGCCTACCATTTGAGCTTTGATTTTTGAGTTTCACTTTAAATAGCTTCTTGACATTACAGACCAATAACATGTGAATATACGTGACATTAAAATAAACGTTAATGTGTTAAATAGGAAATGTTAAAGCAAATGTTAAATAACAAATATTAAATTGTATAGTAAAGAAAATGATCAGCTGGTATGTATTATCAGTTTGAAATACCTTTAATAACAATTTAACAATATCATAAATGTACTTCAAATACAGTACCCATTTAAAAGAGGCCCTCCCTTGCCTAGATACACAAATATAGAACTGATTTAGAAATTTCATAGAAGTATACTCAATTTTATGTATGTGCTTGAATTTATATTTGATTTATCATTTAAATGACTTAACAGAATGTTCTGCTAGAGCTGTCTTATAATGTCAATTATATCAATCACTTACAGACAGATTCAGCATATTAAAGTTTTGCTTCAAATTCTTTACTATATTGATCTCAAGTTCATAAAAGTTCATTGAATGTTAGACATACCTCAGTTACTCATCCTGGATCACCTTGAAATCCCTAGAATCAAAGGTGAAGTTGAGGCATATTTTCGAGACATGTTTTTTATTAATAGAGAAGTTTCCTTATCTTTCATAAGTTTCTGTGAAATTCTACAGGCTTTAAGAGTCTTACTTTTTTTCACTGAAATATAATTTAGATATATGAGTTTCAGTTAAATCCTCAGAAATTGTAAGATCTCCAAATCGGAATATAATTTGTCTGTGACACCAGACATCCAAACTTTTTAAAGAAAGTATTAAAAAGTTGTAAAGGAACAAACAGGAGTGACAGTCAAATTATCACGTTATTTTAAGATCACCTCATGTTAAAATAAAAGATAAATTGAAGTAAAGGATCTTAAAGAAATATCAATTAAAATACTTTCTGCTAAAGAATATCAAAGAAAAACTCAAGAAGATCCCGTACACTTGCCATGACACTTACATGGGATGAAGGAGTCAAGGGATGGTCACAGAGCCTCATAAAAGAACATCGCAACAGTGCAGATCAAACAGAACAGCTGAAAGATGCTGTGCCCTGCTAAGAAGCAGCTAGAGCTTTTGTGCAATTTTGGTACGAAAAAGAAGTGAATGTTTGTGGATATATTTTATTTCTTTAGTTTTGGTTTAGCAAAACTGATACGAGATTTCATTTTACGTTGTTTTCTGTTTGTCTTCACAATTGACTTTAGGTCAGAGTAAGTGGAACTAGGACAAATTTACTTCCAGAGAAGTAGAAGAAATCTGTTCTGGAAGCAGAAAGAAATGAGAAAACATAAGGTTAGTTATGCTATGAATTTTTTTATTGAATTTGACCAAACATCTTTGCAAAATTCAGAAAATATTTGCTGTTTTAGCAAGAAATGCAAGTCAACAATTGAACTGAAAATAAAATCTAACCCTCTGAAAAAATTCACTTGAAATAAATGCATTTGAAAGTGACTCTAGTTCAATTCTCCTGCTACAGTTTGAATGTTGCTAACATTAGAGGTAAGTAAGTATAAACTGACATTGGTTTAAAATAAACAGCAACAAAAAAGTAATTTGTCTACAGAAGAGCAAGTGAAATTCAGACTTTCGGATTTTATTTTTGTGTACAGTGGATATATTCAAGCTTATTTTGGATATCTGGTAGTTCTTGATAGCAATGCATACAGTGCACATTGTCATACTGCAGGCTTTAGTGTGATAGACAAGAAACTGATCTGCGTGGGGTTATTAATACTGCATACTGACCTTATCATGTGGATTTATTGCTTCAACTGATTGATTTATAGCTTGACTTTTAAAGATTAGTCCATTGCAATCAAATAAGAATTAGACATATATACATTCTTTTAAAAAAAATCAGTCCATACAGCATCCTGCTGAGCCTAGCATACTAGTTTTGGTGTGGATGGCCACGATGAGGTCCCAGGTCACCAACTGCAGTATTAAACCATTTTCTCTTTCTCTGTTAAAGGTGTGATTTGGAAAGCCATTTGAAACACTCATTCACTGAAGTTTTCTTAGAAACTATTCTTGCCTATGTTATTGTCATGAGTTAGTAAGTCCTTAGTATGACAAACTTAACATACAGGCTTAACATAGGCTACCACTTTTGGTTTATGAACATTTGAGAACTTTGGCCACAAAGTGCCAAGGAAGGAGGTGTATATACGGGATGCAGCCAGATGGATAGATAAGCAACTCTGACACTCTGGCGACAGAAATGAAAGGCCTTGTCTAATTTCTGTTAGCAGATTTTAATTCATATTCCTTAGTTTCCAATATACAGAAAGGCAGAGCGCTAGGCTTTAGCCGAGTTGAGTTGCTGGAGACTGCCCAAACTTTGATGTTGTACATGTTTACAATAGGCAGCAACGGTCACAAGCATGGTTAGAAGACAGTCCTGTGGTTATCATCTGAAATATACTGTGGAAAATAAGTGGCACTTTCTTCAAATCCCAGAAAGGGGAATGTAAGGGTCTCTGACCTAGTTGTTTCATTCCAGGAGCCTAGCAAGAATTACGATAGGATTAAACAGCTGTATCCTCAGCCCAGACAAAATAAAGACCAATCCATGTATCATCATCTGATAGTCTTGGAGAAATCCAAAAGTCCACATGACAGTACAGCGGAACTCAGAGATTTAAATGAACTTTGCAAGTTATTTGAATTACATGAAGCTATTACGTCAATTTTTAGTTTATGTTCATTTCAACAGCTAATTGTTTTTATATACTTGTCTTTGGGTGGAAGGTGTAGGAAAGTACCTAACAGAACACTCAGAGGTTTATATTACACGTTCCTGATGAGTCATAGCTCAGACTCAGTAAAATAGGGTTGTCCCAGATTTTGTGTTTTCAATGTCTGGATAAAAAAAAGGACAAAACCTTTCCCCCTAATACATATATTTTATATAATAACCAGTAAAATTAGATCCAAACAATGCTCAAAGTCTGATTTAAATGAGAAAATGTAATTCATTACTATTCTTATCTTGACTTATTTAACCTATCTATTACAAATCATAGCAAATACTTATAATCTTAATCTTGATTTAAGTTGTTAATACACAAGTTTATAAACTGTCCTACAAAACTGGTGAGACGTGACAATATCTAATTTGAGCAAGATTAGGTAAATTAGTTACAGCTCATAATCAGAAAAAAAAACCTGGGTTTAAAATTATCCAAAGAGATAAAGGTGGGTTAGATAGAAATTACAGTTATGATAAATTTTCCTCATTGTTACAACTTTTACAATTTAAAAAAAATATTACAATATACCCACCAAAACCCCCATAAAGCTTAGTCTGGTTTTGAGCCTTTTAAAGCACTATAACCTTTTATAACAGCTCCTAGTCCTCTCTTACACTAAATAATAGAGCCTGTGAAGGTATGTATCAATGCACAGAAATTCACACGAGTCCATCAGTCACACTTAATGCCTCTCTAATTCCTTAAAAGAGGACAAACTGATTACTTGTGCTAGGTTCAGTATACAGAGCCGAGACTGAAATTTGTAGTAAGAACTCACAGCAAGTGTTTAAAAGCCTAAAACATGTTGCAGATTGAAGTCACCATTTGTCTTCATGTTTCTATTGGTTCTGGAATTATTGCAAAATAATATCTCTTGAGCCAAGAAGAAAGCTGAAATTATGAATAAAGCATCTGCCAAGAATAGGAACAAATGCTATTTCACAACAATTTTCTTTCAGGTTTGAAGGTTCCTTAGGTAGGTAGAGGAGGTAACATAGACAACACTGAATTTGCAACTTTTTTCACCTGGTATTGGAGTAAAAGACATTGTAAAAAAAAAAAAAAAAAAAAAAAAAAAAAAGAATGTTTTTGTTTCACTGCTAGAAGCTGTTGTTGTGTAATCGTGTCTGTTTTAATTCCTGGAACTAAGTTGTGCACTGGCCCCATTTCTCCCGACTCAGAGCCTGCCTGTAACGTCTCAGCCACTCCTTGACTTGCACACTTCGTCAGCGGGAAATCAGTCCTTATCTTTAGCTTTCTTCTGTTCCTAACAGCAATAGAAAGAGGCTCTCGAACCAGACATTCAATAGCAATGTGTGTACTCCATGGCTCTGTGAAGTTTCTGCCAAGTTTTCTGTGTTATTATTAATGGACATCTTAATTAGTAATAACGAACATATTAATGAACATATGCCAAAAGGCCTTTGCAGAAAACCCTATGAGGCTGGCAAATTTCAACACTTAGTGAATTTTTATAGCCAATTTATAAATCTTGTGTGTTAGAGATGAAAAGCTGACATGTTTTAAAGTATAATGAATTAATGACAGCGGTTATAGGAACTATATATACACAAAAAATTTATATACTTACAGATTCTGTTCTGTTTGCAGTGTCACCTGGCGCTGAGGGTTCAGAGGTGTAATTCCTCGCAGCCAGCAGTAGGTGGAGACAGCGCTTCACACA
>NW_009628411.1:49244-52520 GCF_000690535.1 Cariama cristata | reverse complement strand
CTGCCAGCTAACCTTGTCTTTCACTTCTGTGTTCAGTTTATTACAGATTGCAGGGTTACAACTGTTTGGGATTTTTTTTGTAATAGTAGTTGCCTCAAAGGAAATGAAATAAAATTACTTGTGCTTTGAGTAGCTAGCAGGTCTCCCTGAACCTCTTTCATACACACATATGTATATGTAAATCACAAAACTCAAGGCAAACTATAGACAAAGTACCAGAGTTTTATTTCCAGGCTTAATATGTGTGAAATTTAAATAGTAACAGTAACTCTGGTTTTTTTATTTGAGCCATACGAAAAAGCCCTAGCCATGTTTTGAAATTTATTTTTTTGAACTTGATTAAATCAGGCCTTTGTGAAATTGAGGATTCTTTTGAACTTCCTGGAAATAAACAAAAAATAAATCCATATGCATTACTTTACTTCCCCCACATGAAGTCAACATATTGAGTCTATTGGTGTATTTAGTTGTCCTTACCACAGAACGGTCTCCGAATTAGCAACCAAAGAGAATTGTCACACGCCAGTCAGGAACAAACGATAGATATCGCACATCCCAGCCCTTTCGTATGAACTAGTTTTGAACAGTTAAGGGACACTAAAAGAGCAAAGCCAACAGGGAAAGATAATTGCATGCAACTAAACAGTTGCTAAGAGACCACTTTGCAGATATTTTGGGTTAAAATTTAAGCAGTGGCTAGTGATTTAAGAAGGTATATGGCATCAGTATGAGACAGCATATAATTAGCAGAAAGTAACTACACAGTACAGTTTGCAAATCTGACATGTTTGAATTATAAAAAGTTAAAACCCAGGCATATAGTAAGTCCTTTTATTTAGACTGCTGTTTCAGACAAAAGCAGTTGGAGTTCCTGTGCTGGTGTACTATCGCCCCATTGTCTGAAAGATGGGACCTCCGGGCAGTGATGTTGTTTTGACTTATAAAGAAATCATTTAAACACACTGAACTGGTGTGAGGGCTAATTTCCCAATGGCAATCAAACTTCAAATTTCGAATTCGGCTGACCCTGGCTGTGGCTGACTGCAGACTCCGCAGCCACGTTGGGACAATACAGCCAAAAGGATCCTCTTGAAAACATCTGCTCCAGCAACAGAGCCATAGTAGGGGTTTGGCAAATTCCACTAGCAGACTGCTGGCATTTGATCACAAACCGGCTGGAATTAATACAGCCTGGGCTGATTTCTTTGGGTTTGTTTGCACTATTGCATCTTTCGAAGAGAAGTATCAATTATTACTGTGCTGGTAGAAGCTATTCATGTCTTTTGTTCAACAGGGAGAAAGATGAAATGGATTACTGTGCTGGTAGAAGCTATTCATGTCCTTTGTTCAACAGGGAGAAAGATGAATTGACTTCACCTATCCAAGACCCCTTCAAGGTACCCAGTTCTCTCTAAGAAGTGAACATAATAAAATTTGCTGATTGATCTGGCAGACAGCACATCCAAACTAAGAAAATGCAGTGTAGTTTTTCAAGCAGCCAAGATAACAGTTCTCAGAGAACACAATGCTGCGGTCTGTAGCTGTCCTACAACTTTTCACCTAGCGTGAGGGGGAAAAAGAGAGTTGGGCAGGCTGCCTGAGGGTCAGAAAGTCAGTGGCTGAGGTTAGTTAATAGTATATTGACCTCCCTCATAATCACTCAAAGTGATCTATAATATAATTTACTACTGGAAGTAGGGAACTTCTATTGTTAATATGGTGTTCCATTTGATTCCATCTAAGTACTCATTAGCTTAATCAGTATTAGGAGGTTTTCATTGCTATTTTGGAAATGAGAAGGTTCCCATGCGCTTTAATGATTTTTTGTTGTTGTTGTTGTTGTTTTTAAAACATGTTAACAGTACTGACATCTAACGTAAAAACAAATCCCTAAGCATACCTGGTCATACAAAATGGACCAAAGAGAGTTTCCGAATGTCCCAGTCAGGGCATGGAGGATTTGCCTTCATCGTTTGTGGTGTACACTGAAAAAAATCCAGGCTGTCCTTCCAGAGTATTTTACCACCAGCTAATTTCAGTCTTCAATGCCTGGCAAATGGAAAGCAACAACCACCAACATCTAGCTTTTTCTTTGGTTCCTTTTTTTTCCAATAACTCATTCATATATTTCATGTAATCAGACTACTTACTACTAAAAAACTTGAATCTAGTTCTATTGTTCTAAGGAGAAGTGTTACAGACTGATTAGCTTGAGGGAAAACAAGTAGATACCTATTCAGCCACCCACCTGTATCGAGTGGTTTGTTATATTCAAGCAACTACAGTGTTTGTTTATAATATGCAGTGATGTTGAATTGCCAGAGTCCCTGTTAGACTAGGTGGTTTGTGTTTGTCTTTTTTTAACCTGTTTCTAAATTACGGCTATTCCTGATGCGCTCACAGTACCTTCCTTTACTTCCTTTTCCAAGAGGAGGTAATTACATGCAATCTGTCTTCCTGATGATAATAAACTTCCACAAGCCATGCTGGGTATGTATATTCACAACCACCAGAGGAAAGGGGGGATAAAAGACCCTCAGAGAATCCATGATAGATAATGAAGAGCATCAGAGTAACCACATGCTTTGGGCTTGATTTTGGTGACAGTAGAATGAATTTCCGAGCAGTATTTTTCCCCTTGGTAACTTGAGTTTAAGCACTCTGATAAGACGTAGATATGCCTGTTTGGTAGGACAAACTCTTTTTAAAAGCCAACTATGAAGTAACTGCTTAAAACAAAACAAAACATTTCTCTCCCATATTTCTGAGAAGGCTCCCTTACTTGGGGACAGTAACATGAATTTCCTCTTATGTGGAAAGGCAGACATGAAATAAAGGATTAAAAATAAAAGCTTTTAACGTATAGAAAAAAGGACCCTTCCATCTTCTATCAAGAAACAATTATACTCTTTCTAACACTGCAATGAAGCAAACTGCAGGGCAGTATATAATTTGAATATGATACCATATATAATAATTACTTTGGTGAACCCAGAGAAGCCCAATCAGCATGTCTTTAATGAACACATATGAAAAAATTAACAGATTAAAACTTTGCTATTGCCAAGGACAAATGTTTTTCTTCAGTTATTCAGCTTTCACACAGCAATGCACTTTTTTTTTTTTTATTTTTTCCATCTTCAGTTTCCTTGTGTTTAATACAGACTAAAGTTCTCAAACCTTGGTATTTAAAGTTCAGTACACTCTGAATTCTATAGTGAAGAATAATCAGATTTTTCAAAGACTCTTCAGTGAGGAGCCTAGAAGTCAGCAGGA
>NW_009628411.1:48683-49213 GCF_000690535.1 Cariama cristata | reverse complement strand
AGGAGCCCTGGAAAATCCAGTCGCTTCTTGTATTAGGCTTGAAAAGACAGACTTTACTCTAAGAAATCCAAGTTAAAATAAATCCATTTGCCAAAATTACAAGCTATGTTTCATATTTATAAAATATAGCCCTTTCATGAAATCTGATGGAAACTAATACTTCCCCTTCCACTTGTAAGCCATGGTATTTTTCACATATCTGGTATTATGCTACTTATAAATAACTCTTCACATATACTTGACTAATTAAGGTATTCTGAACTCTATAGGCAGGGGCTGAGGGAGAAGGAAAGGTAAAAATCCTTTCCCTTTTACCTGTAAAGAAAATCTTTAGGAAAGGCCATTGCTTTTTGAGATCTTCCTTTTACTTCTTGCCATAGCTATGAGTTAACCTCCACTAGAGAAGTCCGACATAGCTGAAGGAGAGACACCGCATCAGGTTGCAAATCTGCAGGTGATACGCGGCATCCCCAACGCTGCCCTGAATGGTGCGGTTCTTCTCGTGCCTGCTGAGGATGACGGGGCTGGCA